>NC_060180.1:18043250-18343250 GCF_021184085.1 Oncorhynchus gorbuscha | reverse complement strand
CCCTTCCTCCCACCATCATTTTAGTACAGTACAGAGATATTCTCCCAGTAGGCACTACTGTACCATTCAGTTGGCAGGTCAGCAACACACTGGAATGCATTTCACACTGTGGCTCTGCAGCCAAAGCAACCAGTGGTAGGGCTATTGCCCACTCTGTGCCCAGTGCTGCCCACTCTCATACAGGGCAATCACTCAGGGAGCCACTCACCCAACCAACCCTGCTGCCAACAGCGCAACTAGCAAGTATGGCTTCACTAAACAAAGCTCCACACACAGGCACACACACGGTGCGAATAATAACAAATACCTCAACCACACTCCAACCAACAACAAACAAATAAATACATCAACAAACACCAAAACAACAGTTGGCTAGACACTTAGGTAAAGAAGATGGCTCCCTTACCCAATTTTGTGTTGGAGTTCACTTCAGCTTAGTTCAGTGATTCTTGGTAAAAAATCAAATAAAATTATTGGTCACATAAACATTAAGCTGATGTAATTGCGAAATGCTTGTGTTTCTATCTCTAACAGTGCAGTAATATCTGACAATACACACAAATCTGATATAAATGAATAGAATTAAGAATATATAAATATTTGGACGTGCAATGTCGGAGTGGCATAGACTAAAATACAGTAGAATAGAATACAGTATATACATATGAGATGAGTAATTCAAAATATGTAAACATTACTAAAGTGGCCAGTGATTTCAAGTCTATGTATATAGGGCAGCAGCCTCTAGGGTGCTAGTGATGGCTATTTAACTGTCTGATGGCCTTGAGATTGAAACACAGCTTCTGTCTCTTGATCCCAGCTTTGATGCATCTATAGTGACCTCGCCTTCTGGATGATAGCGGGGTGAACAGGCAGTGGCTCGGGGGGTTGTTGTCCTTGATGATCCTTTTGGCCTTCCTGTGACATTGGGTGCTGTAGGTGTCCTGGAGGGCAGGTAGTGTGCCCCTGTGATGCATTGGTCAGACCGCACCACCCTCTGGATAGCCCTACGGTTGCGGGCTGTGCAGTTGCCGTACCAAGCGGTGATACAATTGTGCATCTATAGAAGTTTGTGTTTTAGGTGCCAATCCAAATTTCTTCAGCCTCCTGAGGTTGAAGAGGCTATTCTTCACCACACTGTCTGTGTGGGTGGACTATTTCAGTTTGTCTGTGATGTGTACTCAGAGAAACTTGAAGCTTTCCACCTTCTCCACTGCGGTCCCGTCAATGTGGATAGGTGCGTGCTCCCTCTGCTGTTTCCTGAAGTCCACGATCAGCTCCTTTGTTTTGTTTACGTTGAGTGAGAGGTTACTTTCCTGTGACCACACTCCCAGGGCCCTCACCTCCTCCCTGTAGGCTGCCTCGTCCTAGTTGTTAATCATGCCTACTACTGTTGTGTCCTCTGCAAACTTGTTGATTGAGTTGGAGGTGTGTGCATGGCCACGCAGTCATGGGTGAACAGGGAGTACATTGTTGAGGATTAGTGAAGTGGAGGTTTTGTTTCCTACCTCCACCACCCAGGGGGGGCCTGTAAGGAAGTTCAGGACCCAGTTGCACAGGCCGGGGTTCAGACCTAGAGCTCCGAGCTTAACGATGAGCTTGGAGGGTACTTTGGTGTTGAATGCTGAGCTGTAGTCAATCAACAGCATTCTTACATAGGTATTCCTCTTGTCCAGATGGGATAGGGCAGTGTACAGTGCAATGATGATTGCATTATCTGTGAATCAATTAGGGTGGTAAGTAAATTGAAATGGGTCTAGGGTGTCAGGTAAGGTAGAGCTGCTATGATAGTCTCTCAAAGCACTTCATGATGACAGAAGTGAGTGCTACAGGGCGATAGGCATTTAGTTCAATTACCTTTGCTTTCTTGGGTACAGGAACAATGGCAGACATTTTGAAGCATTTGGATACAGCAGACTGGGATAGGGAGAGATTGAATATGTCCATAACACACCAGCCAGCTGGTCTGCGCATGCTCTGGGGAAGCGGCTAGGGATACCGTCTGGACCTTCGAGGGTTAACACTGTCATGACGTTGGCCTGGGGGTAGGTTTATGACAGTCATAAATGCCTCTTCCCCCTTTTTCCTCTCTCTACCCCACTGATGTGAAATTTGAAAACCCATTGGTTAACATAGAGATTCTGCGAACATCAGAAGGTGGGGAAAAATGAACTATATTCTGGTAATCCGACCAATTGAACATATGCGGTGGTACTTAATGAATATGATGTCAGTTCGGTTGTCCTCTGAGAAATTATTCTCAAAGATAAGATGTCATAAACTCTACAGTGGAAAGTCTGCACATTATAGTTATCGGATTCACGTGGAATTGTTGTTCAATTTAAATGTTTGAATATAAAATTATTGGTGAAGAGATTAAATGTAATTTTAGCTTCCAAATGAGAGATTTGGGTTTTCATAAGGTTAGGGCTCTGCTCAATCAGTTACCCGCCCCTGTGAAGAGACATGGGCTGTAGACTGTGAAACACGCCCTTCTCCCTCCACTATATAAGCCCTTGATGATAATATAATCTCCCGTTCCAAGTACGCGAGGTCTGCAGCCTCTGCGTTAAAAGGACTAACATGTCAACTACAGAACTAAGCCAACCTCAGCGTGCGCTTTGGTTGTGAATGGTATAAACTTTGAACTCTTATTCACTACAGAAGTGATACCTCCTAGCTGTTGAGTTAGCAACAGTAGCTGCAAATGTGGTCTAGGAAAGAACAGACAGAGTAGCAACGACGTTACTACAGAGTATCCAATTGACCACCAGAAACATTCTTTAAAGGACAAAGGACTCGGTTTGGCAACAAGGCCTTCCATCTACCACCAACCTACCGAAGCGCAGAGTAAATATTTATGCATTTTCCTTTTCCAAATGGGTGGTAATTTAGAATGCATAAGATACTCTATTTACAATAGCACAGCTTATCCCTTTGTCTCTTAGTCTTTCCGCTCTTTCACTCAAACCCAGCCCCTCTTCTTTTGTGTAACCAGCTGTCATATCTGTTCCGCCCACCAGGGACGTTTTCCTTTATGACGTTATTTTTAATCAAGGTATGATTCATTCTTTGTATATGTAATTCTGTATGATTAGTTAGGTATTTAGTAAATAAATAATTGAACCCAAGTTTGCATTGCTGATTCAACTTGTTAGCCAGGGTTCGTGAAGATAACCAAGAATTGACATCTTTCAGATGAGACTGAATTAAGGTGACGATTAATATCGACTGCTATTGATGTAAAATATTACTAGGTCTTTAAGAGTTTATTCGGAAGATAACAGCTCTATAAATACTATTTCATGGTGCCCTGACTCTCTAGTTAATAACATTTACATAATTAGCTCAATCAGGTAATATTAATTACGGAGAAAGGATTTTATAGAATAGCATGTCATATCACTTAATCCGGCATAGCCAAAGACACGACAACACACTTAAATGTCTTAATCACGTCAGCCATGGAGAAGGAGAGCCCACAGTCCTTGGTAGCTGGCCGCGTCGGTGGCACTGTTTTATCCTCAAGGTGGGGCGAAAAAGGTGTTTAGCTTATCTGGAAGCAAGATGTCGGTTTCTGTGACGTGCCTGGTTTTCCTGTCTGTAGACCCTGCCACATACATCGCATGTCTGAGCCGTTGAATTGCGACTCCACTTTGTCTCTGTATTGACGTTTTGCCTTTTTGATTGCCTTACGGAGGGAATAACTACACTGTTTGTATTTGGCATTATCCCCAGTCACCTTGCCATGGTTAAATGTGGTGGTAGTGGCCAGGGTTAGGGTCAATTCTGTCCATGAATCAACTGAATAAATCCCTCATTGAAAAGAGATAGCCCAGACAGATTGTACCATGTTTTGGGGCATCTTTGACTGTGTCCTTAATTCTCCCTAGTCTTACCACTCCATACAGAGGATCTTTGCACTTCATTTTGAAGCCGTATGAAAGCATACACATACATATTTTACACACAAGGTTTGAGTCCTAAATTAAAAATCACATAGAACCAATGCAGGATTTCCATAAAAGTTACGCATCCGTTTCCCAGTTAGGATTAAGCCCTAAGCGGTGTGAGGGTGCAGGGTTGGAGAAGAGAGGGGGCTAGTCTGACAGGTCATGCCCACAGAGACTCATCTCTGCTCAGCCTGGCACCGGGAAAGAACACCCCTGCAGGAAGGACAAAGCTCCACATCCACATACATTACAGTTACCGCTGACCGAGACCCCACTCCATGTAGAAAAAGTTATTGTTACCATGGCGACGAGGCATCTCACACACACACACACCCCGCGAGTAATCTCATCATAGATTCTGTAAATATTCTGATGCCACAGTAAAAGCTTTCAGTGCCCTGACCTTTATTTAGACATCCTCGAGTTTAAATCCCTAAACTAACTAAATCCCTAGGCTAAAGTCTACTCAATGTCCTGTCTGACGGCTCAAAACAATATGCTTTCGGCTGCATGAACCATTGCTGGAAATACATAATCGATTCTACTGTACATACTACAACAGTCTGGCTAAGTGCGTAGTGCCATACTGGAAAAAGCTTGATCCTGTGGTATGGCTAGGGAGAATGACATGGTATTAGGACAACACAAAGTGCTGTAAGGGGTGATAGAGGAGCTACGGCTGTTGTATCTGCTCTTAAAAACCGTCAGAGAAGTAAGATACGATTTGGTTTTACTCGAAAGCACGTTACACATAGTAGCTAGCACGAGATAAACGCACACGCTCCACAGACTCTCTCATAGCACATGATGGTTACTATAACCAAGTGTCAAAGAGCAATCGATTCCAATGTTAAAAGTCATCTGGAAAGCATTTTCATTTGGACACATAATTCCAATCCAATACATTGAGGCTTCAGAGGTTGCTGTAGTTATTGTATAGTTTAAGACTGTTGAACACCTCTTTGGTTTATTGCATTGTCAAGCTAGAAGTCAATCCTTTCAGCTCCTCAATCGATTTCTTCTGAAGGTTTCAGGCATGGTTAAATATATACTGAACAAAAATATAAAACGGAACATTTCAAATATTTTACTGAGTTACAGTTCATATGAGGAAATAAGTCAATTGAAATCATTTCATTAGGCCCCAGTCTATTTCACATGACTGGGAAAATGGATATGCATCATTTGGTCACAGATACCATAATAGAAATGGGCCTCACAATGGGCATCAGGATCTCGTCACGGTATTTCTGTGCGTTCAAATTGCCATTGATTACAATGCAATTGTTTTCGTTGTCCATAGCTTATTCCTGCCCATACCATAACCCCACCGCCACCATGGGGCACTCTGTTCACAACGTTAACATCAGCAAACTGCTCGCCCACATGACCCCATATACATTGTCTACGGTTGTGAGGCAATTGGATGTACAGCCAATTTCTCTAAAACGATTTTGGAGGCGGCTTATGGTAGAGAAATTAACATTAAAGTCTCTGGCAACAGCTCTGGAGGACATTCCTGCAGTCAGCATTCCAATTGCACGCTCCCTCGAAATATGAGACATCTGTGGCATTGTGTTGTGTGATAAAACTGCACATTTTAGAGTGTCCTTTTATTGTCCCCAGCACAAGGTGCACCTTCTTGATATGCCACACCTGTCAGGTGGATGGATTATCTTGGCAAAAGAGAAATGCTCACTAAGAGGGATTTAAACAAATTTGTGCACATAATTTGAGAGAAATAAGACTTCTGTGCTTATGGAACATTTTGGGGATCTTTCAGTTCAGCTCATGAAACATGGGACCAACACTTTACATGTTGTGTTTATATTTTTGTTCAGTGTAAGTTTTAAAAAAAAGAAGCCAACACCTCTGATAGGGCTTTGTGTTTTGTTGTGTGAGAGGGGTTTTGGTTTTAAATCAGTGATAACTTTGCTCCATGGGACAGTATGTGAAGTTAAGATAACCTGTCACTTCTGTGTGGCATCACAGTGTGATTGGTGGGCGCACACGCACACACACACACACACACACACACACACACACACACACACACACACACACACACACACACACACACACACACACACACACACACACACACACACACACACACACACACACACACACACACACACACACACACACCTCAAATCCCTGACTTTGAAATCTGGACTGGATCAGGCAGGATTGAACTGAGCTGTGAGCTGTGATGGCTTGCTGGGGGCAGAGGGCTGCTGAGGAACAACAGCGACTTGACAACTCTCTCTCTCTTCTTACATAAGCATCACAATCATTACATAAGGCGGTGTGTTGGAGAGAGATAGAGAGACGAGTCCTCCAAATTTTCTGCATCATTACAGAGATCTCAGGAGGTTTGAACAGTAGAAAAGACCACATTGAAGGTTTTCACCTGGTGGTGTGGTTTGTTTACTTTCGCGATGGGAATATAGAGGTGCATTGTTAGAGAGAGAACAGAGCTAGCTGTCTTCCGTGTCACACAGAACGCATACACACCTATTTATAGTTTATTTCCTTTGGGGGAAGCACATTGGATTGCACATGCTTTGTTTTAAATGTGCTATATGAATACAGATTGTGCCTGCAAGCCCAAATTACTCACACACACAGGCACGTGCCAATGTACGCTGGATCAGGTGTATGCATATGTGTGCGTGTTGTATTAGCGGTGTCATGCAGTGTTGTATGTGGCTTTTGAAGTTCATCTTCAATATGATTTTAAAAATACAGCAGCTTTAGAAGCACAAATCCAGCACTCATCTATGAAACACTATTGTTTCTGACCTCTACGGACACCCACTGAGTGCTGTGTGGTCCTTATGCTCCCAGATGGGACAAAAGCGACCACCAATAAAGACATAGCCAAGGTAGCTGAACTAAGGCAGCCGTGCCATACACACCGAAATGAACAGTCACCCTCGAAAAGGGATCAAAGCCTCCCACCTTTTGCATTTTCCACCTCTCCATAGCGCTCCTGAAAACATGTGTACACGGAAACATGTGGTTGCATTTCATTTTCACCATGTGCTTAAAAACAACTGGGTGGCATTACCTAATGTGTCGGACATTCATCTAATTGTGCAGAAACGGGAAGAGGATGGGGGGAGGGAAGAAAAAGGGGAAAGAGTGAGTGAGTTTAGTGATGGTATGCTTTCCAGTTGTGACATTAGGATATGAGTCTGATCATCCCTCAGGAATGGAAAGGAATTAAATGAGAGTAAAGGGCAGAGGAGAGGATCAGCCACACAGGTTGAATATCCCCCGGCTCTACCACTCTGCAAAGTGCTCCTATGAATGTCTCCAGCTATGAGCTGCAATTAGGACCAGGGGTGGCTCTGAGAGAGGGTGAGATGGGTCATCTTAGCCCAGCTCCGAGCTCCTCTGGCTGGGTTATTGACCTCGCACAGCCCTGCTCACTAACTCAGACATCCAGAGCCCCAGATCATGCCAAAACCACCACTCCTCAATTAGCTCCTGTCAATCATTTCATTTAGTCACTCATTAAATGGAGTGGGCACGAAAGTGTGAAACAATGGATGGTCATCTCTCGTGTGAGATTTTCAAATAATATAACCCCCGTTTTCCTGGAACTAATTAAAGCAAGTGTGATTCAATGGTTTAGTTTTTCTATTAATTGTTTTATTTGCATATGCTTCAAAATGTATTTCCTCATTGAGGTTAATACCATTCGTGATCTAATCTAATGTATGCCAGGCTCAACAACATATTTATCTAACGTTCCACACTCATTATGATTCACTTCTCCACGTCTCCCTTAATGGAACAGCTAACATCTAAATTAGAGTATTGCGTCATACGACTTGTAACACAACCATACCCCGAGAGTTCAATCTCTGTCAATTATCAGCGTCTCCGTGGCGACAGGTTTAAGGCTCCAGCCCGCTCCTGCGCCACAGCCTGAAATAGGCACTTCTCCTCGTCGGAAGTTACAGCGTTCCGGTCTCCAAGGAGGCTTGTTCCCTAGAGACGTCATATTCATGGAAACGTGTCTATTTCCGACTCAGAGAAGAGAGAACATAAATCATGCAACACAAGGATCAGGTCAGCAGCAGCGCATCAGGAGGGTGTGTGTGTGTGTGTGTGTGTGTGTGTGTGTGTGTGTGTGTGTGTGTGTGTGTGTGTGTGTGTGTGTGTGTGTGTGTGTGTGTGTGTGTGTGTGTGTGTGTGTGTGTGTGTGTGTGTGTGTGTGTGTGTGTGTGTGTGTGTGTGTGTGTGTGTGTGTGTGTGTGTGTGTGTGTGTGTGTGTGCGTGAGTGTATGAGAGCAAGGGAGCAAGAGAGTGTGAGGGAGCGAGAGAGAGCAAGAGGGCGAGTGTGAGACACCGACAGATAGTCAGAGAGAGAAAGAGAGAAAGAGAGCGAGAGAAAGGGATTTGTATCTGTGTGCACGGGCTTGTGTGCGTGAGGAAAAGGGAGGGAAAGAAACGCGTTTGGTCAGGGGGACCAGCAACCAACGAAAGGTTACATGGTAATGCTGCCATTTAACCAGAGCGCCAGCCAACGTGCGCAGAAAGAAATCATGGTGCTGAGATCGCGCCACTGACCTAGGCCACAGGAACACAGTAGAAGAGTACAGTTTCACAAAGAAAGTCACTGGTAAATGCATTGTTCCCAGGCAGGGCACACAGGCCCCCTGACAAAACATTCTAGGACACAAACACTATAGATTTTCGAGTGCAAATTGCAGGATTTTATTGTCCTTATTGGGATACATTGCTTGTGGTTTACTGCAGGTGAGTGACGTCACCAGCTCACCCGTGGTCTCTCTTGTCTAAGTAATGATAGAGGAAACGCTGCTCTATGATCTAACTATCTAAATTCAGATTACATCCCACGGCGTTATGCCACAATGTAGGATCAAGGGTGTCTAAATGAAAGTGTGTAAATTATGAACAGATGACATGAATCCCTCTGTAAACCAGTAAGCCCTATAACGCTCTAGTAACTCTCAGAAGAGTGCAGCTCATAAGAGAATACAAAAATGCCGTTGTGGTAAATAATATAACATAAAAGATTACAAGAGCCATCCTATGAAAAACGGCTTACCCTGAAAGTACAATTAAAATATAGTAAGTTTGCATAGCTATTTGATTGATCAACAGAAATATATCACAGAGCAGGAAATCAGAAGCCAAATCCGAACCATAACTGGTGGGAAAAACACAAAACTGACCTCCTGTCAGTGTCTAGGGGAAACTAACATAATTCTTCAATAGCCTACTCCTTAGAAAGGGGGTATTGATCCCCCTAAAGGCCCCAGTGGAGTGTAAGGACTTTTAAGGGGACACAGATTTTGGGTGGGGATATGCTACTTTACTGTACTGTGTCTGAGTTGTTTTGAGGGATTGGAGGAATCACGTGACAGTCCTAGTGCTTAATTGCAAACACATTTAAGGAAGTAGAATGCTTGTAAATAAAAGGTTATGTGCCAGAGTGGTATGTGGAGAGAGAGAGAGAGAGAGAGAGAGAGAGAGAGAGAGAGAGAGAGAGAGAGAGAGAGAGAGAGAGAGAGAGAGAGAGAGAGAGAGAGAGAGAGAGAGAGAGAGAGAGAGAGAGAGAGAAACAGACAGGCAGAGGGAGAGAAACATGTACCGTTATGCGTCTGTAGCAGAGTTGTTATTCTGATGAGATTGTGTGTTGAGCTAACTTCTATAAATGAGCATCAGAAAACATCCAACAATACACACAAACATGTTAGCATATTACAGCCTGGTCTCATGGACTAGACATAACATAGGAAATGAAAATCAGGGACACTCAAATTAGTATGATATGCTAAGTTTGGTATAGCTACATAAAACAGATTGTTACTTTAGGCAAAAGCCTAAAAGGAGGGTTGTTGGTCGGGGTGGGCGTATAATGTGAATCACATCACAGACAACTTTTGTATTTCAGCACCTTTGCAACTATTACTACTTTTTAGCTACTTTGCAACTACTTAACATGGTTAGTTAAATGGTTAGGGACTAATCATTAAATGGTTAACTCTAATCTTAACCCTAACCTCCAGTGTAGCTAACGTTAGCCACCTTGCTAACGTTAGCCACCTTGCTAACGTTAGCCAAGACCAACTGAAATGTGTAACATATCATACGTATTGCAAATTCGTTACACATTGTAATTCGTAACATGTCATACAAATTGTAATTAACATTATCATACGAAATGGATGATGGACATCCACAAATGAATACATACCATACTAAATGCAACATATCACACTGGATATTGTTTGACTATGTTATGTCTACCCCTGAGTCCACGTTGCATATTTCCTGTGAGAGAGTAACTAATAGAAATCTCTCACTGTCTCCTGACCTCTACCATTTTCTCTCAACCATGTGGCCCATTAGAGAGAGGTGGGAGCATCAATGAGGAAAACAACAATATCAATCCCTGCAGTTTAAACATAACACGCATAGCCTGTCATAAAATTAGCAACACATGTATGCATGCACACACACTCATGACATGATGTAATCAGCTTAAAATTGGTCTGGCTTGTTTGAAAGCCACTTAAGAGCATTACATGTCATTTTTTATTAAGAGGCTGTAGTTCCCTTCTGGGCAAGGGGCATGGGTCGTGGAGAGCTATGTTGGTTTTCACAGGGACATTTCCAATGGTATGTATGAATCCTATGGGACTAAGAGTACATGTAGTGATGGAGAGGAGGATGGAAGTGTTTGTACTATGGATAGACGTTAGACACACACATACGTAACAGCATGCATGGCACATAACGCTGAGCTATTAACCAAAATGTTTTTGTTTAAAAAAAATGTTATTAACAACTAAATGATAGACGTCTGTTCAATTACTTGAATTCCATTCAGTTCATTTTTTTTGTGAGCCCAACACTCCACTTCTCTGGAGAGAAATCAGATCATTCATGAGCGAAATCAAGTCAACTGTGGGACGTTGGGCTGAAGGGAGTTGTAGTTTTCATTAAGTAAATGTTCAACCAAGTTCAGCACAGAAACATGGTAATGAAATATAATGACCATAATCCATTGCGCCTGTTCCAACTAGCTCAGACAGAAATGGATACACTTTTACGCCTGCTACATTAGGTTAGAAACACACAGACCGCATGAAAGAGGAATGTACACAACACAATGGACGAGAGAGAGGGATAGCGACAGTTCGTGAAAGTATGCCTCATCTACTTTGAAGAACTAGCAAAATGATTTTTTCAGACAGCTCTACAGCATACTTAAGCAGCAGTGGTCGGAGATGTTTAATATGAGGGAGGACGATCTTTTTTTTATGAGAGTGGCCTTATTTATATTACAGCATATTGGATGACTGTCATTCATATTCCATTCACCCAATTCAATGTAACATCGATAGGTTTAGACTACTACAAGATACTCACATTTTTCCTATACCCATCATGAGGTTGCTACAACCTAGCCTATTAGTGAAAGTTTAAAAAGTAGGTGCACAGGTTGAGAAGAAATGTGAGTAATCAAGGTGACAGTGACACATTCAATACAGCCTTGCACACTTTTGCCTGTATCTAGCTGATCTAGGATGCAATAATTAGTCCAACAGTTGTAAACAAGAGTTTCTATTGGACAAATTCAGGTATGTTTATCCCTGTTTTGTTCCGTTTAATAAATGTTTTTCAACAGACTTGGTGGCATGAATACACCCCTGATCACACGCAAACACAGTTCACTTTCATAGCAGCCACATACAAACAGCATCATCACTTTGCTCATTGCATACTTTGTTCTACTCACTATCCTCCTCTCACATTTCCCCTTTGCTTGTGGACTTTAGAGCATAACACATCAGCTGTCCGTGACCAGGCAAAAAAAACTTTCCAAACCTTCATACCATAACCGCTAACTGCTACACACAGCCTACATCGGTGTCACCATATAAGCTAACATCATAGCTACTAGAATTAACACGTTAGTAAACCCGCTACAATCATGCAGTAGTTTAGCAGTTTAGCAGTTACACCAGCCCACTGGTGGCAATAAATTAAGAAAACCAAAATTTGACCTTGACTTGGAAGAGTTCCAGTACTGGATAGCCATAGCCAGCAAGCTTACATAGCATCCTGCTCTGTTTCAGCCATGTGATTGAGTAGGCTAAACTAACTAGTTGCATTTTTCAAAACTGTTCAACTGCTGTCTTCCGAGTCAACTACTCACCACATTGTATGCACTGCAGTGCTAGCTAGCTGTAGCTTATGCTTTTCTGATCCTTTGAATGCGTGGGCAATGTCAGTTCATGTTGCAAGAGCTCTGATAGGTTGGAGGACGTCCTCTGGAAGTTGTCAATTACTGTGTAAGTCTATGGAAGGGGGTGAACCATGAGCCTCCTAGGTTTTGTATTGAAGTCAATGTACCCAGAGGAGGACTGAAACTAGCTGTCCTTCAGCTACAACATGGTGCTACCCTACAGTGTGCTGTTGAAGCTACTGTAACCTTCATTGCAAAACAGTGTGTTTTAATCAAATATTTGGTGACGTGAGTATGTTCAGTATAGTTTGATCTAAAAAGGATAACTTTAATGTTTCACTCTTTTTATTTTTATGAAATTCACTGAGGTGGATGGTCTTCCCCTTCCTCCTCTGAGGAGCCTCCACTGTTAAGCAGGCTAGCCTAACTAAAGCTAGGATGACTAATGACAGTACAGTATGGGGAGCATAGAGATAACGTTTTCTGGCTGGCTGCTCAAATCAAAGTTTATTTGTCACGTGCGCCGAATACAACAGGTGTAAACCTTACAGGCTCTAAACAATGGTGCGAAAAAAAGGTGTGTGTGTGTGTGTGTGTGTAGGTAAGTAAAGAAATAAAACAATAGTAAAAAGACATTTGAAAAAAGAGTAGCAAGGCCATATACAGACACTTGTTAGTCAGGCTTATTGAGGTAGTATGTACATGTAGGTATTGTTAAAGCGACTATGCATATATTATGAACAGAGAGTAGTAGACGCGTAAAACGAGGGGTTGGCGGGTGGTGGGACACAATGCAGATAGCCCGGTTAGCCAATGTGCGGGAGCACTAGTTGGTCGGGCCAATTTAGGTAGTATGTACATGAATGTATAGTTAAAGTGACTATGCATATAAGATAAACAGAGAGAAACAGCAGCATAAAAGAGGGGTTGGGGGGGTGTACACAATGCAAATTGTCCAGGACCATTTTTAGGGCCTTCCTCTGAAACCGCCTGGCGTAGAAGTCCTGGATGGCAGGCAGCTTTGCCCCAGTGATGTACTGGGCCGTACGCACTACTCTCTGAAGTGCCTTGCTGTCGGAGGCCGAGCAATTGCCGTACCAGGCAGTGATGCAACCGGTCAGGATGCTCTCAATGTTGCAGCTGTAGAACCTTTTGAGGATCTCAGGACCCATGCCAAATCTTTTTGGTTTCCTGAGGGGGAATAGGCTTTGTCGTGCCCTCTTCACAACTGTCTTATTGTGTTTGGACCAATCTAGTTTGTTGTTGATGTGGACACCAAGGAATTTGAAGCTCTCAACCTGCTCCACTACAGCCCCGTCGTTGAGAATGGGGACTTGCTCGGTGCTCCCTTTCCTGTAGTCCACAATCATTTCCTTAGTCTTGGTTACGTTGAGGGATAGGTTGTTATTCTGGCACCACCTGGCAAGATCTCTGACCTCCTCCCTATAGGCTGTCTCGTCATTGTCGGTGATCAGGCCTACCACTGTTGTGTCGTCAGCAAACTTAATGATGGTGTTGGAGTTGTGCCTGGCCATGCAGTCGTGGGTGAACAGGGAGTACAGAAGGGGACTGAGCACGCACCCCTGGGGATATCCAGTGTTGAGGATCAGCATGGCAGATGTGTTGCTACCTACCCTCACCACCTGGGGGCGGCCTGTCAGGAAGTCCAGGATCCAGTTGCAGAGGGAGGTGTTTAGTCCCAGGATCCTTAGCTTGGTGATGAGCTTTGAGGGTACTATGGTGTTGAACGCTGCGCTCTAGTCAATTAACAGCATTCTCACATTGTTTTTCCTTTTGTCTAGGTGGGGAAGGGCAGTGTGAAGTGAAATGCCAAATGCCTCCAAATACTCTTAGACGCTAGTAAAACTAAATACATGCTATTCAATCGATCGCTGCCTGCACCCGCCGCCCGACTAGCATCACTACTCTGGACGGTTCTGACTTAGAATATGTGGACAACTACAAATACCTAGGTGTCTGGCTAGACTGCAAACTCTCCTTCCAGACGCATATTAAACATCTCCAATCCAAAATTACATCTAGAATCGGCTTCCTATATTGCAACAAAGCATCCTTCACTCATGCTGCCAAACATACCCTTGTAAAACTGACCATCCTACATATCCTCGACTTCGGTGATGTCATCTATAAAATAGCCTCCAACACTCTACGCAACAAACTGGATGCAGTCTATCACAGTGCATCCGTTTTGTCACCAAAGCCCCATACACTACCCACCATTGCGACCTGTACGCTCTTGTTGGTTGGCCCTCGCTTCATACTCGTCGCCAAATCCACTGGCTTCAGGTTATCTACAAGTCTCTGCTAGGTAAAGCCCCACCTTATCTCAGCTCACTGGTCACCAAAGCAGCACCCACTAGTAGCAAAGCCAATTCCTCCTTTGGTCGTCTTTCCTTCCAGTTCTCTGCTGCCCATGACCGGAACGAATTGCTCCTTTGCACCCCAGTATCTCCACCTGCACATTCATCTTCTGCCGATCTACCATTCCAGTGTTAATTGCTATATTGTAATTACTTCGCCACCATGGCCTATTTATTTCCTTAACTTACCTCATTGCACTCACTGTATATAGACTTTTTGTTTTCTTTTGTTCTACTGTATTATTGACTGTATGTTTTGTTTATTCCATGTGTAACTCTGTGTTGTTGTATGTGTCGAATTGCTACGCTTTATCTTGGCCAGGTCGCAGTTGCAAATGAGAACTTGTTCTCAACTAGCCTACCTGGTTAAATAAGGGTGAAATAAAAAAAATACAAAAATAGTAATGGCAACATCTGTGGATCTGTTTGGGCGTTATGCAAATTGGAGTGGGTCTAGGGTTTCTGGGATAATGGTGTTGATGTGAGCCATTACCAGCCTTTCAAAGCACTTCATGGCTACGGACATGAGTGCTACGGGTCTGTAGTCATTTAGTCAGGTTGCCTTTGTGTTCTTGGGCACAGGGACTATGGTGGTCTGCTTGAAGCATGTTGGTATTACAGACTCAATCAGGGAAATGTTGAAAATGTCAGTGAAGACACCTGCTAGTTGGTCAGCACCTGCCCGGAGCACACGTCCTGGTAATCCGTCTGGCCCCGCAGCCTTGTGTATGTTGACCTGCTTAAAGGTCTTACTCACATCGGCTACGGAGAGCGTGATCACACAGTCGTCCGGAACAGCTGATGCTCTCATGCGTGCCTCAGTGTTGCTTGCCTTGAAGCGAGCATAGAAGTGATTTAGCTCGTCTGGTAGGATCGTGTAATAGTTTGCAAGCCCTGCCACATCCAACAAGCATCGGAGCCGGTGTAGTATGATTCAATCTTAGCCCTGTATTGACGCTTTGCCTGTTTGATGGTTCGTCGCAGGGCATGGCGGGATTTCTTGTAAGCTTCTGGGTTACGAGTCCCTCACCTTGAAAGCGGCAGCTCTACCCTTTAGCTCAGGACGAATGTTGCCTGTAATCCATGGCTTCTGGTTGGGATATGTACGTACAGTCACTGTGGGGACCACGTCCTCAATGCACTTATTGATAAAGCCAGTGACTGATGTGGTGTACTCCTCAATTCCATCGGAAGAATCCCGGAACATGTTCCAGTCTGTGATAGCAAAACAGTCCTGTAGTTTAACATCTGCTTCATCTGACCACTTTTTTATAGACCCAGTCACTGGTGCTTCCTGCTTTAATTTTGCTTGTAAGCAGGAATCAGGAGGATAGAGTTGTGGTCGGATTTACCAAATGGAGGACGAGGGAGAGCTTTGTACGCGTCTCTGTGTGTGGAGTACAGGTTATCTAGAATGTTTTCCCTAGGTTTTCTCTAGGTAAGTAGTGTGGCCTGCAGTTTATCAGAATATACTCAACTATACCCCCCCCCCCCCCGGAGTGTGCTGTTCTATCCTGCTGGTGCAGCGTGTATCCCGCTAGCTGAATATCCATGTCGTCATTCAGCCACGATTCAGTGAAGCATAGGATATTACAGTTTTTGATGTCCCGTTGGTAGGATATTCGTGATCTTACCTCGTCTAGTTTATTGTCCAATGATTGCACGTTGGCGAGTAATATTGACGGTAACGGCAGCTTTCCTAGTTGTCTTCTGCTGGTCCGGACGAGGCATCCGGCTCTTCGTCCTCTGCGTCGCTTCCTTTTACAAATAATTGGGACGTCTGACCTGTGGGGTGTTTGGAGAATATCGTGTGAGTCCTGCTTGCTGCTGTTGTTGAAGAAATCTTTGTCTCTTCCGAGGTGAGTGATCACTGTCCTGATATCCAGAAGCTCTTTTCTTCCATAAGATACGGTTGCAGAAACCTTATGTACAAAATCATTTACAAATATCGCAAAAAAACCACCACTTAATAGCACAATTGGTTAGGAGAGCGTAAAACGGCGGCCATCTCCTCCGGCACCATTTTGTATGGCCTGTGCAGAGATGAGATGACTATATAAGAACTGAAAATGAATAAAGCCATCAAATTAAAAGTAATATACACAACTGAAATATTTTTTTCTTAGTAATTTCATGTTTTATTGATGTTTACTCAATGTGAAACGAGACAATTGAATATTTGAAATGTTTTGGCAATTGAATGTTCTCAGACGAAACAAGACTTCCGGCGCCGACTGAGATGGCCGCCTCGCTTCGCGTTCCTAGGAAACTATGCAGTTTTTTGTTTTTTTACGTGTTATTTCTTACATTAGTACCCCAGGTCATCTTAGGTTTCATTACAGTCGAGAAGAACTACTGAATATAAGATCAGCGTCAACTCACCATCAGTACGACCAAGAATATGTTTTCCGCGACGCGGATCCTGTGTTCTGCCTTACAAACAGGACAACGGAATGGATCGCATGCAGCGACCCAAGGAAACGACTCCGAAAAAGAGGGAAACGCGGCGGTGTTCTGGTCAGACTCCGAAAAAGGGCACATCGCGCACCACTTCCCAGTATTCTTCTTGCCAATGTCCAGTCTCTCGACAACAAGGTTGATGAAATCCGAGCAAGGGTGGCATTCCAGAGGGACATCAGAGACTGCAACGTTCTTTGCTTTACGGAGACATGGCTTACTGGGAAAACGCTATCCAGGGCGGTGCAGCCAACGGGTTTCTCCACGCATCGCGCCGACAGAAACAAACATCTCTCTGGTAAGAAGAGTGGCGGGGGCGTATGCCTCATGACTAACGGGACATGGTGTGATGAAGGAAACATACAGGAACTCAAATCCTTCTGTTCACCTGATTTAGAATTCCTCACAATCAAATGTAGACCGCATTATCTTCCAAGAGAATTCTCTTCGATTATAATCACAGCCGTATATATCCCCCCCAAGCAGACACATCGATGGCTCTGAACGAACTTTATTTAACTCTTTGCAAACTGGAAAACATTTATCCGGAGGCTGCATTCATTGTAGCTGGGGATTTTAACAAAGCCAATCTGAAAACAAGACTCCCTAAATTTTATCAGCATATCGATTGCGCAACCAGGGGTGATAAAACCTTGGATCATTGTTACTCTAACTTCCGCGACGCATATAAGGCCCTGCCCCGCCCCCTTTCGGAAAAGCTGACCACGACTCCATTTTGCTGATCCCTGCCTACAGGCAGAAATTAAAACAAGAGGCTCCCACGCTGAGGTCTGTCCAACGCTGGTCAGACCAAGCTGACTCTACACTCCAAGACTGCTTCCATCACGTGGACTGGGACATGTTTCGTATTGCGTCAGATGGGAATATTGACGAATACGCTGATTCGGTGTGCGAGTTCATTAGAACGTGCGTCGAAGATGTCGTTCCCATAGCAACGATAAAAACATTCCCTAACCAGAAACCGTGGATTGATGGCAGCATTCGCGTGAAACTGAAAGCGCGAACCACTGCTTTTAATCAGGGCAAGGTGTCTGGCAACATGACTGAATACAAACAGTGCAGCTATTCCCTCCGTAAGGCTATTAAACAAGCTAAGCGTCAGTACAGAGACAAAGTGGAATCTCAATTCAATGGCTCAGACATAAGAGGCATGTGGCAGGGTCTACAGTCAATCACGGACTACAAGATGAAATCCAGCCCAGTCACGGACCAGGATGTCTTGCTCCCAGGCAGACTAAATAACTTTTTGCCCGCTTTGAGGACAATACAGTGCCACTGACACGGCCTGCAACGGAAACATGCGGTCTCTCCTTCACTGCAGCCGAGGTGAGCAAGACATTTAAACGTGTTAACCCTCGCAAGGCTGCAGGCCCAGACGGCATCCCCAGCCGCGCCCTCAGAGCATGCGCAGACCAGCTGGCCGGTGTGTTTACGGACATATTCAATCAATCCCTATACCAGTCTGCTGTTCCCACATGCTTCAAGAGGGCCACCATTGTTCCTGTTCCCAAGAAAGCTAAGGTAACGGAGCTAAACGACTACCGCCCCGTAGCACTCACTTCCGTCATCATGAAGTGCTTTGAGAGACTAGTCAAGGACCATATCACCTCCACCCTACCTGACACCCTAGACCCACTCCAATTTGCTTACCGCCCAAATAGGTCCACAGACGATGCAATCTCAACCACACTGCACACTGCCCTAACCCACCTGGACAAGAGGAATACCTATGTGAGAATGCTGTTCATCGACTACAGCTCGGCATTCAACACCATAGTACCCTCCAAGCTCGTCATCAAGCTCGAGACCCTGGGTCTCGACCCCGCCCTGTGCAACTGGGTACTGGACTTCCTGACGGGCCGCCCCCAGGTGGTGAGGGTAGGCAACAACATCTCCTCCCCGCTGATCCTCAACACGGGGCCCCACAAGGGTGCGTTCTGAGCCCTCTCCTGTACTCCCTGTTCACCCACGACTGCGTGGCCACGCACGCCTCCAACTCAATCATCAAGTTTGCGGACGACACAACAGTGGTAGGCTTGATTACCAACAACGACGAGACGGCCTACAGGGAAGAGGTGAGGGCCCTCGGAGTGTGGTGTCAGGAAAATAACCTCACACTCAACGTCAACAAAACTAAGGAGATGATTGTGGACTTCAGGAAACAGCAGAGGGAACACCCCCTATCCACATCGATGGAACAGTAGTGGAGAGGGTAGCTAGTTTTAAGTTCCTCGGCATACACATCACAGACAAACTGAATTGGTCCACTCACACTGACAGCGTCGTGAAGAAGGCGCAGCAGCGCCTATTCAACCTCAGGAGGCTGAAGAAATTCGGCTTGTCACCAAAAGCACTCACAAACTTCTACAGATGCACAATCGAGAGCATCCTGGCGGGCTGTATCACCGCCTGGTACGGCAACTGCTCCGCCCTCAACCGTAAGGCTCTCCAGAGGGTAGTGAGGACTGCACAACGCATCACCGGGGGCAAACTACCTGCCCTCCAGGACACCTACACCACCCGTTGTTACAGGAAGGCCATAAAGATCATCAAGGACATCAACCACCCAAACCACTGCCTGTTCACCCCGCTATCATCCAGAAGGCGAGGTCAGTACAGGTGCATCAAAGCTGGGACCGAGAGACTGAAAAACAGCTTCTATCTCAAGGCCATCAGACTGTTAAACAGCCACCACTAACACTGAGTGGCTGCTGCCAACACACTGTCATTGACACTGACCCAACTCCAGCCATTTTAATAATGGGAATTGATGGGAAATGATGTAAATATATCACTAGCCACTTTAAACAATGCTACCTTATATAATGTTACTTACCCTACATTATTCATCTCATATGCATATGTATATACTGTACTCTACATCATCGACTGCATCCTTATGTAACACATGTATCACTAGCCACTTTAACTATGCCACTTTGTTTACTTTGTCTACACACTCATCTCATATGTATATACTGTACTCGATACCATCTACTGTATGCTGCTCTGTACCATCACTCATTCATATATCCTTATGTACATGTTCCTTATCCCCTTACACTGTGTATAAGACAGTAGTTTTGGAATTGTTAGTTAGATTACTTGTTGGTTATCACTGCATTGTCGGAACTAGAAGCACAAGCATTTCGCTACACTCGCATTAACATCTGCTAACCATGTGTATGTGACAAATAAAATTTGATTTGATTTGATTTGGGCTTGGAATTTCCATTAAAAAGACCCAAAATATATTTTTCAATTCATTTTTAAAACAATTATCGAAACCAAAATCTATTTTGTATAATCGAACAGGAACCGGACCGAACTCAAAAAGCACTAATCACTCAGCACTAGCTAGCACAGAGTAAAGCACACGCACGCACGCATGCACGCACGCACGCACGCACGCACGCACGCACGCACGCACGCACGCACGCACACGCACACACACACACACACACACACACACACACACACACACACACACACGGGGAGCAGAAAGAAGTGTCCTCATAAGACTCAGTTCATAATTCAGAGAAGTGTTAATAATTAAGCAGTGTTCTCGTTTTAAATCATGTAGCTACAGTCCAACACTCCACTACACCTGAGCCCTTGCAGCTCTCACCATACTGGCAAGAGAGATCATTATGTGCTATGCAGAGTCAGCCCATGAAGTGTGTGTGTGTGCAAAAGAGCCATCATCACTGTGCGTGCGTGTGTGAGTGTGTGTGTGCGTGAGCGTGTGTGTGCATGCTTGCGTGAGCGTGTGTGTGTGTGTGTGTGTGTGTGCGTGCTTGCGTGAGCATTTGTGTGTGTGCTTGCGTGAGCGTGTGTGTGTGTGTGTGCATGAGCGTGTGTGTTTGCGTGAGCGTGTGTGTGCGTGCTTGCGTGAGCGTGTGTGTGTGCGTGAGCGTGTGTGTGCGTTCTTGCGTGTGCGTGCTTGTGTGTGTGTGAGTGTGTGTGTGTGTGTGCGTGCCTGCCAAAAAAAGTGCAAAGTAGCTGGCAAGGTATTGCTCTGTGTCAGCTGCTGAAGAAAACGTATCTCTATGAACTCTGTTTTCAGTTTCCAGACATCAGTAACTTTTGAAATATTTGCTTCTTTTTTCACTTACATGTGTGTGTGCGCGCACCCTATTGCATTTTCACTCATACATTTCACAAGTGTGTAGTTACATTAGATCTATATTGTCAGATAAACATATACATAAAACTAAATCAAAGGGGCACCCGAGTGGCTCAAGTCTATGGCACTGCATATCAGTTCTAGAGTGGTCATTAGAGACCCTGGTTCAATCCCGGGCTGTATCATAACCAGCCGTGATCGGGAGTCCCCATAGGGTGGCGCACAATTGGCCCAGCGTTGTCCAAGGACAGAGGAGGGTTTAGCCAGAGTAGGCCATCATTGTAAAATAAGAATTTGTTCTTAACTGGCTTGCCTAGTTAAATAAAGGTTCAATTTAAAACATATATACATCTAATATGCCTTTTATTCCATAGGTGTCATGTTTTGTCATATATTGTCTTGTCATTGTGCTTTCCCTTCTGTTCGTTTCCCCCTGCTGGTCTTATTAGGTTCGTTCCCTTTTTCTATCCCTCTCTCTCCTCCTCCCTCTCTCTCCTCTCTCTATCGTTCCGTTCCTGCTCCCAGCTGTTCCTCATTCTCCCTACTCACTCATTTAGTCTTTTCACACCTGTCCCCTATTTTGTCCTCTGATTAGAGTCCCCATTTCTCCCCTTGTTTTCCGCTTCTGTCCTTGTCGGATCCTTGTATGACGTTCGCTGTGCTGTGTCCTTGTCTCGCCCTGTCGTGTCTTGTCTCCTTCAGATGCTGCGTGTGAGCAGGTGCCTTAGTCTGCTACGGTCGGTGCCTTCCCTAAGCAACCTGCAGTCAATGGTCGAGTCTCCAGTCTGTCCTCGTTACTACGAGTGGATTTCATTTTTATCCTGTTTTGTTTTCGTCTTGAGTTTTCCTGGATTATTACTTTTGCCTTTTATTGGAATAAAGACTCTGTTTTCGCTAAGTCGCTTTTGGGTCCTCATTCACCTGCATAACAGAAGGATCCGACCAAGAATGGACCCAGCGACTACGGATTCTCGTAACACTGCCGTCGAGATCCAGGGAGCTATGCTCGGCAGACACGAGCAGGAATTGTCTGCTGCTCGTCATGCCGTTGAGACCCTGGCCGCTCAGGTTTCCGACCTCTCTGGACAGTTTCAGAGTCTTCGTCTCGTGCCACCAGCTACTTCCTGGTCTGCCGAGTCTCCGGAACCTAGGGTTAATAACCCATCATGTTACTCCGGGCAGCCCACTGAGTGCCGCTCCTTTCTCACCCAGTGTGATATTGTGTTCTCTCTCCAACCCAACACATACTCAAGAGAGAGAGCTCGGATTGCTTACGTCATTTCACTCCTTACTGGCCGGGCTCGAGAGTGGGGCACAGCTATCTGGGAGGCAAGGGCTGATTGTTCTAACAATTACCTGAACTTTAAAGAGGAGATGATACGGGTTTTTGATCGTTCAGTTTTTGGTAGGGAGGCTTCTAGGGCCCTGGCTTCCCTATGTCAAGGTGATCGATCCATAACGGATTACTCTATAGAGTTTCGCACTCTTGCTGCCTCTAGTGACTGGAACGAGCCGGCGCTGCTCGCTCGTTTTCTGGAGGGACTCCACGCAGAGGTTAAGGATGAGATTCTCTCCCGGGAGGTTCCTTCCAGTGTGGACTCTTTGATTGCACTCGCCATCCGCATAGAACGACGGGTAGATCTTCGTCACCGAGCTCGTGGAAGAGAGCTCGCGTTAACGGTGTTCCCCCTCACCGCATCGCAACCATCTCCTCCCTCCGGCTCAGAGACTGAGCCCATGCAGCTGGGAGGTATTCGCATCTCGACTAAGGAGAGGGAACGGAGGATCACCAACCGCCTGTGCCTCTATTGCGGTTTTTCTGGACATTTTGTCAATTCATGTCCAGTAAAAAGCCAGAGCTCATCAGTAAGCGGAGGGCTACTGGTGAGCGCTACTACTCAGGTCTCTCCATCAAGATCCTGTACTACTATGTCGGTCCATCTACGCTGGACCGGTTCGGCTGCTTCATGCAGTGCCTTGATAGACTCTGGGGCTGAGGGTTGTTTTATGGACGAAGCATGGGCTCGGAAACATGACATTCCTCTTAGAGAGTTAGGGAAGCCCACGCCCATGTTCGCCTTAGATGGTAGTCATCTCCCCAGTATCAGATATGAGACACTACCTTTAACCCTCACAGTATCTGGTAACCACAGTGAGACTATTTCCTTTTTGATTTTTCGTTCACCTTTTACACCTTGTTATGCAGGTGAAGGAGGACCCAAACGCGACTTAACAGAAACAGAGTTTATTAATGCTCAAAACCGAATAACTGAAATCCTCTAGATAGTAGAGGGGAAAACAACTGGAGAAGCGGCCACAGACTGCAGGTCGCTTCGGGTAGGCGCAGGCCGTAGTCAACTGAGACACCTGCTCACACGCAGCGTCTGAAGAAGGCACAAAACACGACAGGACAGGGTGATACACAATCACGGCAAAAAAACACGACAGGACAGGGCGAAACGCAATTACAGCATGGAATACAAAACAAGGAACCGACCGCACAGGAACGGATCACAAAGGAATAAATAGGGACTCTAATCAGGGGAAAGGATCGGGAACAGGTGTGGGAAGACTAAATGATGATTAGGGGAATAGGAACAGCTGGGAGCAGGAACGGAACGATAGAGAGAAGAGAGAGCGAGAGAGTGAGAGAGGGAGGGGGAGAGAGAGGGATAGGAGGGAAAGAACCAAATAAGACCAGCAGAGGGAAACGAATAGCATGGGGAGCACAGGGACAAGACATGATAATAAATGACAAACATGACAGTACCCCCCACTCACCGAGCGCCTCCTGGCGCTCTCGAGGAGGAACACTGGCAGCAACGGAGGAAATCATAGATCAAACGGTCCAGCACGTCCCGAGAAAGAACCCAACTCCTCTCCTCAGGACCGTAACTAAAAACGATAAAAAGGGAAACTAGGGTACTACTCTAAAAAAAAAATGAGAACTAGGGACAGACTGAGACACAGCAAGGGCAGGGACAAGAACAGGAGAGATGCGATGGCAGGGAACAGACTGAGACCCAGCAAGACCAGGAGCAGAAGCAGAAAAAAATTACCAGACTTCTTCTGCGCGCAGTCTGAACACGCAGCCACGAAACGGCGCGTGTCACGCTCCTGAGTCGGCCACCAAAAGCGCTGGCGAATAGACGCAAGAGTGCCTCGAACACCGGGATGACCAGCTAACTTGGCAGAGTGAGCCCACTGAAGAACAGCCAGACGAGTGGAAACAGGAACGAAAAGGAGGTTACTAGGACAGCGCGCGGCGACGCAGTGTGCGTGAGTGCTTGCTTAACCTGTCTTTCAATTCCCCAGACTGTCAACCCGACAACACGCCCATAAGGAAGAATCCCTCGAGATCAGTAGAAGCCACAGAAGAACTAAACAGACGGGATAAGGCATCAGGCTTGGTGTTCTTGCTACCCGGACGGTAAGAAATCACAAACTCGAAACGAGCGAAAAACAACGCCCAACGAGCTTGACGGGCATTAAGTCGTTTGGCAGAACGGATGTACTCAAGGTTCTTATGGTCTGTCCAAACGACAAAAGGAACGGTCGCCCCCTCCAACCACTGTCGCCATTCGCCTAGGGCTAAGCGGATGGCGAGCAGTTCACGGTTACCCACATCATAGTTGCGCTCAGATGGCGACAGGCGATGAGAAAAATAAGCGCAAGGATGAACCTTATCGTCAGACTGGAAGCGCTGGGATAGAATGGCTCCCACGCCTACCTCTGAAGCGCCAACCTCGACAATAAATTGTCTAGTGACGTCAGGAGTAACGAGGATAGGAGCGGACGTAAAACGTTCTTTTAGAAGATCAAAAGCTCCCTGGGCGGAACCGGACCACTTAAAACACGTCTTGACAGAAGTAAGAGCTGTGAGAGGGGCAGCAACTTGACCGAAATTACGAATGAAACGCCGATAGAAATTAGCGAAACCTAAAAAGCGCTGCAACTCGACACGTGACCTTGGAACGGGCCAATCACTGACAGCTTGGACCTTAGCGGAATCCATCTGAATGCCTTCAGCGGAAATAACGGAACCGAGAAAAGTAACGGAGGAGACATGAAAAGAGCACTTCTCAGCCTTTACGTAGAGACAATTCTCTAAAAGGCGCTGTAGAACACGTCGAACGTGCTGAACATGAATCTCGAGTGACGGAGAAAAATCAGGATATCGTCAAGATAGACAAAAACAAAAATGTTCAGCATGTCTCTCAGAACATCATTAACTAATGCCTGAAAAACAGCTGGCGCATTGGCGAGACCGAACGGCAGAACCCGGTACTCAAAATGCCCTAACGGAGTGTTAAACGCCGTTTTCCACTCGTCCCCCTCTCTGATGCGCACGAGATGGTAAGCGTTACGAAGGTCCAACTTAGTAAAGCACCTGGCTCCCTGCAGAATCTCGAAGGCTGATGACATAAGGGGAAGCGGATAACGATTCTTAACCGTTATGTCATTCAGCCTCGATAATCCACGCAGGGGCGCAGAGTACCGTCCTTCTTCTTAACAAAAAGAACCCCGCCCGGCCGGAGAAGAAGAAGGCACTATGGTACCGGCGTCAAGAGACACAGACAAATAATCCTCGAGAGCCTTACGTTCGGGAGCCGACAGAGAGTATAGTCTACCTCGAGGAGGCGTGGTCCCTGGAAGGAGATCAATACTACAATCATACGACCGGTGAGGAGGAAGGGAGTTGGCTCGGGACCGACTGAAGACCGTGCGCAGATCATGATATTCCTCCGGCACTCCTGTCAAATCGCCAGGTTCCTCCTGAGAAGTAGGGAGAGAAGAAACGGGAGGGATGGCAGACATTAAACACTTCACATGACAAGAAACGTTCCAGGATAGGATAGAATTACTAGACCAATTAATAGAAGGATTATGACATACTAGCCAGGGATGACCCAAAACAACAGGTGTAAACGGTGAATGGAAAATCAAAAAGAAATAGTCTCACTGTGGTTACCAGATACTGTGAGAGTTAAAGGTAGTGTCTCAAATTTGATACTGGGAAGATGACTACCATCTAAGGCAAACATGGGCGTAGGCTTGTCTAACGGTCTGAAAGGAATGTTATGTTTCCGAACCCATGCTTCGTCCATGAAACAACCCTCAGCCCCAGAGTCAATCAAGGCACTGCATGTAGCACCCGAACCGGTCCAGCGTAGATGGACCGACATAGTAGTACAAGATCTAGATGAAGAGGACTGAGTAGTAGCGCTCACCAGTAGCCCTCCGCTTACTGATGGGCTCTGGCCTCTTACTGGACATGAATTAACAAAATGTCCAGCAACTCCGCAATAGAGGCACAGGCGGTTGGTGATCCTCCGTTCCCTCTCCTTATTCGAGATGCGAATCCCTCCCAGCTGCATGGGCTCAGTCTCAAAGCCAGAGGAGGGAGATGGTTGCGATGCGGAGCAGGGAAACACCGTTGATGCGAGCTCTCTTCCACGAGCCCGGTGACGAAGATCTACCCGTCGTTCTATGCGGATGGCGAGAGCAATCAAAGAGTCCACATCTGAAGGAACCTCCCGGGAGAGAATCTCATCCTTAACCACTGCGTGGAGTCCCTCCAGAAAACGAGCGAGCAGCGCCGGCTCGTTCCACTCACTAGAGGCAGCAAGAGTGCGAAACTCAATGGAATAATCCGTTATGGACCGTTCACCTTGGCATAAGGAAGCCAGGGCCCTAGAAGCCTCCCCACCAAAAACTGAACGGTCAAAAACCCGAATCATCTCCTCTTTAAAGTTCTGGAATTTGATAGAGCAATCAGCCCTTGCCTCCCAGATAGCTGTGCCCCATTCTCGAGCCCGGCCAGTAAGGAGTGAAATGACGTAAGCAACCCGAGCTCTCTCTAGAGTATGTGTTGGGTTGGAGAGAGAACACAATCTCACACTGCGTGAGAAAGGAGCGGCACTCAGTGGGCTGCCCGGAGTAGCAAGGTGGGTTATTAACCCTAGGTTCTGGAGGCTCGGCAGGCCAGGAAGTAACAGGTGGCACGAGACGTAGACTCTGGAACTGTCCAGAGAGGTCGGAAACCTGAGCGGCCAGGTTCTCCACGGCATGGCGAGCAGCGGACAATTCCTGCTCGTGTCTGCCGAGCATGGCTCCTTGGATCTCGACGGCAGTGTAACGAGCGTCAGAAGTCGCTGGGTCCATTCTTTGATCGGTTCCTTCTGTTATGCAGGTGAAGGAGGACCCAAACGCGACTTAACAGAAACAGAGTTTATTAATGCTCAAAACCGAATAACTGAAATCCTCTAGATAGTAGAGGGGAAAACAACTGGAGAAGCGGCCACAGACTGCAGGTCGCCCGGGTAGGCGCAGGCCGTAGTCAACTGAGACACCTGCTCACACGCAGCGTCTGAAGAAGGCACAAAACACGACAGGACAGGGTGATACACAATCACGGCAAAAAACACGACAGGACAGGGCGAAACGCAATTACAGCATGGAATACAAAACAAGGAACCGACCGCACAGGAACGGATCACAAAGGAATAAATAGGGACTCTAATCAGGGGAAAGGATCGGGAACAGGTGTGGGAAGACTAAATGATGATTAGGGGAATAGGAACAGCTGGGAGCAGGAACGGAACGATAGAGAGAAGAGAGAGCGAGAGAGTGAGAGAGGGAGGGGGAGAGAGAGGGATAGGAGGGAAAGAACCAAATAAGACCAGCAGAGGGAAACGAATAGCATGGGGAGCACAGGGACAAGACATGATAATAAATGACAAACATGACACACCTGTTGTTTTGGGTCATCCCTGGCTAGTATGTCATAATCCTTCTATTAATTGGTCTAGTAATTCTATCCTATCCTGGAACGTTTCTTGTCATGTGAAGTGTTTAATGTCTGCTATCCCTCCTGTTTCTTCTGTCCCCTCTTCTCAGGAGGAACCTGGTGATTTGACAGGAGTGCCGGAGGAATATCATGATCTGCGCACGGTCTTCAGTCGGTCCAGAGCCAACTCCCTTCCTCCTCACCGGTCGTATGATTGTAGTATTGATCTCCTTCCGGGGACCACTCCCCCTCGGGGTAGACTATACTCTCTGCCGGCTCCCGAACGTAAGGCTCTCGAGGATTATTTGTCTGTTTCTCTTGACGCCGGCACCGTAGTGCCTTCTTCCTCTCCTGCCGGAGCGGGGTTTTTTTTTTGTTAAGAAGAAGGACGGTACTCTGCGCCCCTGCGTGGATTATCGAGGGCTGAATGACATAACGGTTAAGAATTGTTATCCGCTTCCCCTTATGTCATCAGCCTTCGAGATTCTGCAGGGAGCCAGGTTCTTTACTAAGTTGGACCTTCGTAATGCTTACCATCTCGTGCGCATCAGAGAGGGGGACGAGTGGAAAACGGCGTTTAACACTCCGTTAGGGCATTTTGAGTACCGGGTTCTGCCGTTTGGTCTCGCTAATGCTCCAGCTATTTTTCAGGCATTAGTTAATGATGTACTGAGAGACATGCTGAACATCTTTGTTTTTGTCTACCTTGACGATATTCTGATTTTTTCACCGTCACTCGAGATTCATGTTCAGCACGTTCGACGTGTACTCCAGCGCCTTTTAGAGAATTGTCTCTACGTGAAGGCTGAGAAGTGCGCCTTTCATATCTCCTCTGTCACTTTTCTCGGTTCTGTTATTTCCGCTGAAGGCATTCAGATGGATCCCGCTAAGGTCCAGGCTGTCAGTGATTGGCCCGTTCCAAGGTCACGTGTCGAGTTGCAGCGCTTTCTAGGTTTCGCTAATTTCTATCGGCGTTTCATTCGTAATTTCGGTCAAGTTGTGCTGCCCCTCTCACAGCTCTTACTTCTGTCAAGACGTGCTTTAAGTGGTCCGGTTCCGCCCAGGGAGCTTTTGATCTCCTCAAGAAGCGTTTTACGTCCGCTCCTATCCTCGTTACTCCTGACGTCACTAAACAATTCATTGTCGAGGTTGACGCTTCAGAGGTGGGTGTGGGAGCCATTCTATCCCAGCGCTTTCAGTCTGACGATAAGTTCCATCCTTGCGCTTATTTTTCTCATCGCCTGTCGCCATCGGAACGCAACTATGATGTGGGTAACCGCGAACTGCTCGCCATCCGCTTAGCCCTAGGCGAATGGCGACAGTGGTTGGAGGGGGCGACCGTTCCTTTTGTCGTTTGGACTGACCATAAGAACCTTGAGTACATCTGTTCTGCCAAACGACTTAATGCACGTCAAGCTCGTTGGGCGTTGTTTTTCGCTCGTTTCGAGTTTGTGATTTCTTATCGCCCGGGTAATAAGAACACCAAGCCTGATGCCTTATCCCGTCTCTTTAGTTCTTCTGTGGCTTCTACCGATCCCGAGGGGATTCTTCCTTATGGGCGTGTTGTCGGGTTGACTGTCTGGGGAATTGAGAGACAGGTTAAGCAAGCACTCACTCACACTGCGTCGCCGCGCGCTTGTCCTAGTAACCTTCTTTTCGTTCCTGTTTCTACTCGTCTGGCTGTTCTTCAGTGGGCTCACTCTGCCAAGTTAGCTGGCCATCCCGGCGTTCGAGGTACACTTGCTTCTATTCGCCAGCGCTTTTGGTGGCCTACTCAGGAGCATGACACGCGCCGTTTCGTGGCTGCTTGTCAGGTAACTCTCCTCCTGCCGGTCGTCTCAGACCGCTTCCCATTCCTTCTCGACCATGGTCTCACATCGCCTTAGACTTCATTACCGGTCTGCCTTCGTCTGCGGGGAAGACTGTGATTCTTACGGTTGTCGATAGGTTCTCTAAGGCGGCACATTTCATTCCCCTCGCTAAGCTTCCTTCCGCTAAGGAGACGGCACAAATCATCATCGAGAATGTGTTCAGAATTCATGGCCTCCCGTTAGACGCCGTTTCAGACAGAAGTCCGCAATTCACGTCACAGTTTTGGAGGGATTTCTGTCGTTTGATTGGTGCTTCCGTCAGTCTCTCTTCCGGTTTTCATCCCCAGTCTAACGGTCAAGCAGAAAGGGCCAATCAGACGATTGGTCGCATACTACGCAGCCTTTCTTTTAGAAACCCTGCGTCTTGGGCAGAACAGCTCCCCTGGGCAGAATACGCTCACAACTCACTTCCTTCGTCTGCTACCGGGCTATCTCCGTTTCAGAGTAGTCTGGGTTACCAGCCTCCTCTGTTCTCGTCCCAGCTCGCCGAGTCCAGCGTTCCCTCCGCTCAGGCGTTTGTCCAACGTTGTGAGCGCACCTAGAGGAGGGTGAGGTCTGCACTTTGCCGTTACAGGGCGCAGACTGTGAGAGCCGCCAATAAACGTAGGATTAAGAGTCCTAGGTATTGTCGCGGCCAGAGAGTGTGGCTTTCCACTCGTAACCTTCCCCTTACGACAGCTTCTCGTAAGTTGACTCCGCGGTTCATTGGTCCGTTCCGTGTCTCCCAGGTCGTCAATCCTGTCGCTGTGCGACTGCTTCTTCCGCGACATCTTCGTCGCGTCCATCCTGTCTTCCATGTCTCCTGTGTCAAGCCCTTTCTTCGCACCCCGTTCGTCTCCCCCCCCCGTCCTTGTCGAGGGCGCACCGATTTACAAGGTACGTAGGATCATGGACATGCGTTCTCGGGGACGTGGTTACCAGTACTTAGTGGATTGGGAGGGTTACGGTCCTGAGGAGAGGAGTTGGGTTCCATCTCGGGACGTGCTGGACCGTTCGCTGATTGATGATTTCCTCCGTTGCCGCCAGGATTCCTCCTCGAGTGCGCCAGGAGGCGCTCGGTGAGTGGGGGGGTACTGTCATGTTTTGTCATATATTGTCTTGTCATTGTGCTTTCCCTTCTGTTCGTTTCCCCCTGCTGGTCTTATTAGGTTCATTCCCTTTTTCTATCCCTCTCTCTCCTCCTCCCTCTCTCTCCTCTCTCTATCGTTCCGTTCCTGCTCCCAGCTGTTCCTCATTCTCCCTACTCACTCATTTAGTCTTTTCACACCTGTCCCCTATTTTGTCCTCTGATTAGAGTCCCTATTTCTCCCCTTGTTTTCCGCTTCTGTCCTTGTCGGATCCTTGTATGACGTTCGCTGTGCTGTGTCCTTGTCTCGCCCTGTCGTGTCTTGTCTCCTTCAGATGCTGCGTGTGAGCAGGTGCCTTAGTCTGCTACGGTCGGTGCCTTCCCTAAGCAACCTGCAGTCAATGGTCGAGTCTCCAGTCTGTCCTCGTTACTACGAGTGGATTTCATTTTTTTCCTGTTTTGTTTTCGTCTTGAGTTTTCCTGGATTATTACTTTTGCCTTTTATTGGAATAAAGACTCTGTTTTCGCTAAGTCGCTTTTGGGTCCTCATTCACCTGCATAACAATAGGTTTAGATTACCGTCCAGTCCCTCTTTACTCCTCTGTCATCGCTCTCAATGATGACATCATCCCTAGCGTGTGTTGCGTAATCACAGTGATCTGATCGGGCTACTAGGCACAGACTGCTCAAACAGAGCTGCAATCGTGATGACATCTTACCAGAACTGGTTGTCTTGGTAACATACATTCAATGAATGAATGCACTGGCGATTTTGAGGATGGAATCTTATAAGGGCGACTGAAGGCTACATTTGCTACTTTAAGTTTGGCTTGGGGGAGAGTGAGAGAGCGGGAGAGAGAAAGGGTGGGAGACAGAGAAAGAGGAGAGAGCAAGAGCGAGACTAATACAGAGAGTACAGCATAAGAGTACAGTCTTCAAATGTTCAGATCCCTTTTCCTTTTTTCTTGGGTCCTCTACCCTCTCCAGTTCTAGCTCCCTTCTGCCGTTGTGAGTTGCTGAAAGGAAAACATCCCCTGCGGGCCAGCATGGAGGTGGAATGTAGAGAGGAGAGGCCCGGCAAGAGGTAGTGAATGCCTGGGTGCATGAGTATCACAGCTGGCACACTGCAGTGGTGTGAGGGTCATGTCCGTTAACTTATGTGCCAGCGCACACGTGCATGAGCACACGCACATGCACACATGCACACATAAACACACACACACACACACACACACACACATCCTGGCAGGAGACAAGGGACATGGCAAGTTGCCATGGTAACTGGAGGGGGACTGAGGGGTTGTTCAGTGCATTGGCAATGCTGTCCGTGTGCATACCTGATGGGAGATGCTGACTCGTCTGAGCAAGGAAATAGAATATACTGTGGAGTCCTTAGATCAGTCACATATACAGACCAATAATAAAAAAAACTAAAGTCCTCAAAAGAGAGAGGAGGAGAGAGGAGGAGAAAAAAGAGAGTGTAGGTCATCCTGTCAAGAACATGAGGTGTTAAAGTTCAACCGAAAGAAATCCTGACAGTGTGGAGAGATGCAGAAGAATGGATTAGCAGGGAGACATAATGTTCCTCAGTGCAGGAACAGGTGTGTGTGTGTGTGTGTGTGTGTGTGTGTGTGTGTGTGTGTGTGTGTGTGTGTGTGTGTGTGTGTGTGTGTGTGTGTGTGTGTGTGTGTGTGTGTGTGTGTGTGTGTGTGTGTGTGTGTGTGTGTGTTTGTGTGTGTTTGTGCGAGTAGGGCTGTGGCGGTCATGACATTTTGTCAGCCAGAAACTGTCAAGCAAATTACTGCCGGTCTCACGGTAATTGACCATTAATTAACATAAACATGTTTAGCATCTCCTGGCTTCCACGCATAGCCTACAAGCTACTGATGTGGACCTTTGAAACATCTACATTTTAAAAAGTCTAATGAATCCATTTAAAGGGTAACTCTCAACCCCAAATTCAGCCTTTGCCCAACCCCCTGTAGTTGTACCTGATCCCAAACCCTTTCTCACTAGAGCATACTTACCCGCTCTGACAATAAAATTGTGTGCATCGCAAGCACACAATATACTCTTATAACCTCCCCCCAGCCGATTATAAGAGTATATTTAGCCTGGTTCCTCTCTAGGTTTCTTCCTAGGTTCCTGCCTTTCTAGGGAGCCACCGTGCTTCTACTTCTGCATTGCTTGGATGTCTGTATAAGCACTTTGTTGATGTAAAAAAGGATTTAAAAATACATTTGATTGATTGAAATATGGCTCTGGACAGTTCGCTCACAGTGGCGCCAAGTTCCTGACATCTATTGACACTTGCGGTGGAAAAGGAGCTACTGCGTAAATACTTCAATGTGGGTTGGATTGAATTGAGCCCTTAATCTTCATTTTCAAGGTGATGATTGCAATTTTCTTCCCAACACATTACCGATGTGTATGAAACTGTAAGCATTAACTTTGAATTTGGTCTATGTAGAAATGTGCCTTAAAGCCTTTTGAATTTTGTGGAACGTCAGGTGTTTAGTCAAGGAAGCATCATCCAAAATATAATGGCACACTCCTTGTACTAAGACCATTGCCAAATAAGGTGCGCTATCTCCTGATTTAATAGTAAGCCTTGAGGTGGTACGACACAGCACATCTAGAAGGGAGTGCATTCTCCATTGAGATGATGTAGAGGGACCTTCTCAAAGTGCCTCTACATCAACATTTCAATGACAGAGTTGAATCTCTAGGGGCAAAAAGAGCTAGATTTACTACTAAAAGACCCAAATATATACATTTTGCAACGAAGTGTCAAAATAAAGATCAGAATTGACGTGTTTGACTATAACTAAGCCTAAAACATCCGGTTTTCATTTTTATTTTCATGATTACTCTTTACTATAAACTGCGTGGTTAGAGACCTGAATTCTGATTGTGTGACAGCTGTAGTATATCAGACCATATACCACAGGTATGACAAAACGTTTATTTTTACTGCTCTAATTACATTGGTAACCAGATTATAATAGCAATTAGGCACCTCGGGAGTTTGTGGTATATGGCCAATAAACCACGGCTAAGGCCGGTATTCAGGCACTCAGGGTTGCGTCGTGCGTAAGAACAGTCGTTAGCAGTGGTATATTGGCCATATTTATTTATTTAACCATTTACCACATCTCCTCCTACCTTACTGCTTTAATGTAGCCTACACCATCATAAAAAAAGCCATTGTTTATTTTAGGCAGGTCTAATCTTGTTTTTACATATCCTAAATAATATGTATGAAATTAGTTTTGATTTAGAATGGGACATTATCACCCACCTGTCGGAACAGGGCAAGGGGGGAAAATACGTCATCTGTATGCATGCACTTGAATAGCGAATGGAGGACCCTTTTCCCGCGGTTCATTTTCATGTCAGCCAGGTAGGCTACTCCGGCTGTAAAGCGAAGCAATGTGCTTAATATATGGAGAGTTTATCAATAAATATAGTAGGCCTAGCCTATAGAAAGCTGATGGGATCCACTTTTTTAAGAGGCCATCTAAACTCTGTTTTCTCACGCAATTGCATAGCCTAGGCTATATAAAAATGTTGCGCAACATAGGCTTGCTTTTCGGAACACATTTCATTACATGCATCAACCAGCTATGAGGAGCTGGCTCTCACTGCGCAACAGGTGATCCTTTTCCGCTCAAACTGAATGTCAGGGATCTCATGACGTGTTCGATTGGATTTTCAATTACATTTGCATTGATGCCAGAGTGATTAGAGGGACAATTGAGCGCTTAGAGGGACAATTGAGCGCTTAGAGGGACAATGGAGCGCTGAGTACAAGCCCTTTAGCGACTTGCATTTAGCAAGTTTGGTAGGCTACTAATTACCATCAGAGGCATCACACTGTTTAGTGTGTTTTGCACCTGACGGAGCTGTTTCGGTTGTTTCTTTTGTTCCTTGTTGTATTTAGTGTTCAGTTTATTAAAATAATGATGAACACTTACCACGCTGCATCTTGGTCCTCACCTTCTTCCACCAACGGTCGTTACAGTTCATTTAAGGTGTGGTGAGGTGTGTTGGGATGTCAATCATCTGTAGCTCAGTTGGTAGAGCATGGCGCTTGTAACGCCAGGGTAGTGGGTTCGATTCCCGGGACCACCCATAGGTAGAATGTATGCACACATGACTGTAAGTCGCTTTGGATAAAAGCGTCTGCTAAATGGCATATATTATATTATTATTATTAATCAGTGTTTTTGATTGTTTATACTTTTACCTGTACCTGAATGTATTTTTTCTGTTCTGTGTTTATTTTTTGCAATAAAACACACACACACTAGCTAGCTAGCTGCTGCTACCGAGTGGCCCAGCCCCGAAGCTAGCCTTGAGCCAGGCCCATCTCCCGGCCTGCCCAGTGGACCCAATGGACCCAATGATCACTCGGCTACACAGTTGACGCCTCCCGGACTCTTCACTAACACGACTAGAAGCCACTACATCACCGGATTCCTGCCGTAAGCTCTGGACCTTTGCATCAGATCATCGCAGCTAGCTAGCTGCTACCGAGTGGCTATAGTGGCTAACACCCTTGTCCCAAAGCTAGCACCAGTTAGCCTCAAGCCAGGCGCATCTCCCGGCTAGCAAACAAAATGACTCCATCTACAATACCTCTTTTGCCAATTGGCCTGGACCCTTTCTCGACACGGAGCCCTGCCGGTCCGTCACGACTGGTCTGCCAACGTAATTCCGTTCGATGTGCCCTTAACCGGCCTTTGCCGGATGTCGGTGAAGACGCTTCTGCTAGTCCCGTCCTGCTAACTTTATGAACGCCGTGTCTCCCGCTTGCTAGTGTACTAACGACTTCCTAACGGCTTCTCTGTTTCATCTATTGCTGTTCACTGGACCCTATGATCACTTGGCAACATAGCTGATGCCTGCTGGAGTGTTCATTAATCACGGTACTCCATTTTATTTATTTTGTTTATCTGTCGGCCCCAGCCTCGAACTCAGGCCCTGTGTGTAATTAACTGACCCTCTTTGCACATTCATCGTCATTTTACCTGTTGTTCTTGTCTTAGCTGTTGTTCTCTTACCCATTGTTGACTTTGCTAGCTCTCCCAATCGACACCTGTGATTGCTTTATGTCTCTCTCTAATGTCAATATGCATTGTATACTGTTGTTTAGGATAGCTATCATTGTTTTAGTTTACTGTGGAGGCCCTAGTCCCACTCAACATGGCTCAGATAGCTCTTTTGTCCCACCTCCCATACATGCGGTGCACTCACCTAGCATAACTAGTGCCTCCAGAGATGCAACCTCTCTTATCGTCAATCAATGCCTAGGTTTACCTCCACTGTACCTGCACCCTACCATACCCGTCTGTACATTATGCCCTGAATCTATCCTACCACGCCCAGAAATCTGCTCCTTTTATTCTCTGTCCCCAACACACTAGACGAACAGTTTTGATAGCCTTTAGCCGTACCCTCATCCTACTCGTCCTCTGTTCCTCGGGTGATGTAGAGGTTAACCCAGGCCGTGTGTGTCCCCAGGTGCTCTCATTTGTTGACTTGTGTAACCGTAAAAGTCTTCGTTTCACGCATGTTAACATCAGAAGCCTCCCCCCCCTAAGTTTGTTTTACTCACTGATTTAGCACACTCCGCTAACCCTGATGTCCTTACCGTGTCTGAATCCTGGCTTTGTAAGGCACAACATTTTCCGTCAAGATAGAACTGCCAATGTCACGCCCTGACCTTAGAGAGCCTTTTTATTTCTCTATTTGGTTAGGTCGGGTGTGATTTGGGTGGGCATTCTAGTTTTTCTATTTCTTTGATGGCTGGGTATGGTTCCCAATCAGAGGCAGCTGTCTATCGTTGTCTCTGATTGGGGATCATACTTAGGCAGCCTTTTTTTCCACCTTTAGCTTGTGGGATCTTGTTTGTGTGTAGTTGCTTTCTGCACTGCATGTAGCTTTACCTTCGTGTTTTGTATTTTGGTGTTTTTTCGGTGTCATTTAAAAGAAAAGAAAATGTACGCCTACCATGCTGCACCTTGGTCCAATCCATCTTTAAACGATTGTGACAGAAGATCCCACCACAAACAGACCAAGCAGCGTGGCCAGGAGGAGCAGACATCCTGGACATGGGAGGATATCTTGGATGGTAAGGGATCCTGGATGTGGGAGGAGATCCAGGCTGGAAGGGATCGCCTTCCATGGGAGCAGACGGAGGCAGCGAGGGAGGAACAGCGGTGACACCGGGGTTCGCGACCACGAAGGAAGCACGAGAGGCAGGCCCAACATTTTTTTTTGGGGGGGGGGGGTTGGCTGAGCCAGGCTTCAGACCAGAGGCTACTCCCCGCACTCGCTTTAAGGAGCGTGTGACCGCTCAGGCACCATGTTATGCGGTGATACGCACGGTATCTCCAGTGCGCATTCACAGCCGCTGCGCTCGGTGGCAGCTCCTCGCACTTGCCGTGCGAAAGTGAGCATACCGCCAGGACGGGTTGTGCTGGCTCAGCGCTCCTCGTCTCCAGTACGCCTCCTCGGTCCAGGATATCCTGCGCCGGCTCTACGCACTGTCGCCAGTGCGCCTTCACAGCCCAGTGTGTCCTGTGCCAGCGCCGCGCACTTGCCGGGCTAAAGTGAGCACCCAGCCAGGACTCGTTGTGCCAGCTCTATGCTCCAGACCTCCAGTACGCCTCCAAGGTCCAGTATATCCTGTGCCTGCTCCACGCCCGAAGCCTCCAGTGATGATCCATGGCCCGAAGCCTCCAGTGATGATCCATTGCCCGGAGCCTCCAGTGATGATCCATGGCCCGGAGCCTCCAGTGATGATCCATGGCCCAGAGCCTCCAGTGATGATCCATGGCCCAGAGCCTCCAGTGATGATTCATTGCCTAAAGCCTCCAGAGACGATCCAAGGTCCAGAGTCTCCAGCGTTGGTCTGCGGTCCAGAGTCTCCAGCGACTGTCTGCGGTCCAGAGTCTCCAGCGACTGTCTGCGGTCCAGAGTCTCCAGCGACTGTCTGCGGTCCAGAGTCTCCAGCGACGGTCCAGAGCCTCCAGCGACGGTCGGCGGGCTCCGATCTGCGGTCCAGAGCCTCCAGCGACGGTCGGCGGGCTCCAGTCTGCGGTCCAGTGCCTCCTGCGAGAGTTCCCAGTCCGGGGCCTCCAGCGACGATCTACAGTCCGGAGTCCCTGACGACGATCTACGGCCTGGAGTCCCCGGCAACGATCTACGGTCCGGAGCCCCCGGCGACGATCCACGGTCCGGATTCCCCGGCGACGATCCACGGTCGGGTTCCTACGGCGACGATCTAAGGTCCGGAGTCCCTGGCGACGATCTACGGTCCGGTTCCTCCGGCGACGAACCTCATTCCGGAGCCTCTAAAGATGATCCACGGTCCGGTTCCACTGAAGCATAGGGATCAGTGAGCGGAGCGGGGTCTACGTCCCGGACCGGAGCCGCCACCGAGGCTAGATGCCCACCCAGATTCTCCCACATGGAGTCAGGTTTTGCGGAATGTCACGCCCAGACCTTAGAGAGCCTTTTTATTTCTCTATTTGGTTAGGTCGGGGTGTGATTTGGGTGGGCATTCTAGTTTTCTATTTCTTTGTTGGCCGGGTATGTTTCCCAATCAGAGGCAGCTGTCTATCGTTGTCTCTGATTGGGGATCTTGGGATCTTGTTTGTGTGTAGTTGATTCTGCACTGCATGTAGCTTTACATTCGTTTTTGTATTTTGGTGTTTTTTCGGTGTCATTTAAAAGAAAAGAAATCTATGCCTACCACGCTACCCTTGGTCCAATCCACCTTTAAATGATCGTGACAGCCAAAGGGGGAAAAGTTGCAATCTACTGCAGAGATAGCCTGCAAAGTTCTGTCATACTATCCAGGTCTATGCCCAAAGAGTTCGAGCTTCTAATTTTAAAAATGAATCTCTCCAGAAATAAGTCTCTCACTGTTGCCGCCTGTTATAGACCCCCCTCAGCTCCCAGCTGTGCTCTGGACATCATATGTGAATTGGTTGCCCCCCATCTATCTTCAGAGTTCATTCTGTTAGGTGACCTAAACTGGGATATGGCTAACACCCCGGCTCTCCTACAATCTAAACTAGGTGACCTCAATCTCACACCAATTATCAAGGAACCCACCAGGTACAACCCTAAATCCATAAACATGGGCACCCTCGTAGATATTATCCTGACCAACTTGCCCTCCAAATACACCTCTGCTGTTTTCAATCAGGATTTCAACGATCACTGCCTCCTTGACTGCATCCGTTATGGGTCCCCGGTCAAACGACCACCCCTCATCACTGTCAAACGCTCCCTAAAACACCTCTCCAAGCAGGCCTTTCTAATCGACCTGGCCCGGGTATCCTGAAAGGATATTGACCTCATCCCGTCAGTAGAGGATGCCTGGTTGTTCTTTAAAAGTAATTTCCTCACCATCTTAAATAGGCATGCCCCTTTCAAAAAAATGTAGAACTAAGAAGATATAGCCAGCCCTTGGTTCACTCCAGACCTGCCTGCCTTCAACCAGCACAAAAACATCCTGTGGCGTACAGCACTAGCATTGAATAGTCCCCGCGATATGCAACTTTTCAGGGAAGTCAGGAACCAATACACACAGTCAGTTAAGAAATCAAAGGCTAGCTTTTTCAAACAGAAATTTGCATTCTGTAGCTCTAACTCCAAAACGTTTTGGGACACTGTAAAGTCCAAGGAGAATAAGAGCACCTCCTCCCAGCTGCCCACTGCACTGAGGCTATGAACCACTTTTACTACTGCTAAATCCAGGATAATCGAGAATTTTAATAACATTTCTCTACGGCTGTCCATGCTCTCCTCCTGGCTACCCCAACCCGGCCAACAGCTCCACAACCCCCCACAGCTACTTGCCCAAGCCCTCCCAGCCTCTCCTTCACCCAAATCCAGATAGCAGATGTTCTGAAAGAGCTGCAAAACCTGGACTAGTACAAATCAGCTGGGCTAGACAATCTGGACCCTCTCTTTCTAAAATTATCCGCCGTCATTATTGCAACCCCTATTACTAGTCTGTTCAACCTCTCTTTCGTATCATTCAAGATTCCTAAATTGTTATGCAGGTGAATGAGGACCCAAAAGCGACTTAACGAAAATAGAGTCTTTATTCCAGTATTTGACAAAAGTGATAATCCTGGATATATCAAGGTGAAAACAAAACAGGAAAACTGAAATCCACTCGTCAGTAGAGAGGACTGACTGGAGACTCGACCATAGACTGCAGGTTGCTTCGGGAAGGCACCGACCGTAGCAGACCTAGACACCTGCTCACACGCAGCATCTGAAGAAGGTAAAACACGACAGGGCGAGACAAGGACACAGAACAGCGAACATCATACAAGGATCCGACAAGGACAGAAGCGGAAAACAGAGGGAGAAATAGGGGCTCTAATCAGAGGGCAAAATAGGGGACAGGTGTGAAAAGAGTAAATGAGGTAGTTAGGAGAATGAGGAACAGCTGGGAGCAGGAACGGAACGATAGAGAGAGAGAGCGAGAGAGGGAGAGAGGGAGGGGAAGAGAGGGATAGAAAGAGGGAAAGAACCTAATAAGACCAGCAGAGGGAAACGAATAGAAGGGAAGCACAGAGACAAGACATGGTAACCAATGACAAAACATGACATAAATATTGGAAAGCTGCCGTGTCAAATCGGAGGGCCTGTTGTCCTCTGGCAGTCTCTATGGGGGTACCACAGGGTTAAATTCTCAGGCTGACTCTTGTCTATATATATATCAACGATGTCGCTCTTGCTGCGGGTGATTCCTTGATCCACCTCTATGTAGACGACACCATTCTGTATACTTGTGTTAACAAACCTCTAAACGAGCTTCAATGCTATACAACACTCCTTCCTTGGCCTCCAAATGCTCTTAGATGCTAGTAAAACTAATGGCGTGCTTTTTAACTGATCGCTGCCTGCACCCACCGCCCGACTAGCATCACTACTCTGGACGGCTCTGACTTAGAATATGTGGACAACTACAAATACCTAGGTGTCTGGCTAGACTGCCAACTCTCCTTCCAGACTCATAATAAACATCTCCAATCCAAAATTAAATCTAGAATAGGCTTCCTATTTCGCAACAAATCCTCCTTCACTCATGCTGCCAAACATACCCTCATAAAACTGACTATACTATCGATCCTCGACTTCGGCGATATCATTTACAAAATAGCCTCCAACACTATACTTAGCAAACTGGATGCAATCTATCACAGTGCCATCTGTTTTGTCACCAAAGCCCCATATACCACCCACCACTGCGACTGGCATGCTCTCGTCGGCTGGCCCTCACTACATATTCGTCACCAGACCCACTGGCTCCAGGTCATCTATAAGTCTTCGCTAGGTAAAGCTCCACCTTATCTCAGCTCACTGGTCACCATAACAACACCCACCCGTAGCACGCGCTCCAGCAGGTATATTTCACTGGTCATCCCCAAAGCCAACACCTCCTTCCAGTTCTCTGCTGCCAATGACTGGAACAAATTGCAAAAATCACTCAAGTTGGAGACTTATATCTCCCTCACTAACTTTAAGCATCAGCTATCTGAACAGCTTACCTATCGCTGCAGCTGTACACAGCCCATCTGTAAATAGCCCATCCAACTGCCTACCTCATCCCCGTATTGATTTTATTTACTTTTTTCTGCTCTTTTGCTCACCAGTATTTCACTCCAGTATCTATCACTCCAGTGTTAATTTGCTAAGTTGTAATTACTTCGCTACTATGGCCTATTTATTGCCTTACCCCCTTACGCCATTTGCACACACTGTATATATATTTTTCTATTGTGTTATTGACTGTTCGTTTGTTTATCCCATGTGTAACTCTGTGTTGTTGTTTTTTGTCACACTGCTTTGCTTTATCTTGGCCAGGTCGCAGTTGTAAATGAGAACTTGTTCTCAACTGGCCTACCTGGTTAAATAATGTTATGCAGGTGAATGAGGACCCAAAAGCGACTTGGCGAAAACAGAGTCTTTATTCCAGTAAAGGAAATATGCAATACTCCTAGACAAATCGGAGCGGTAAACAAAGCATAAAAAACAATTCCACTCGTAATGACGAGGACAGACTGGAGACTCGACCATAAACTGTAGGTTGCCTCGGGAAGGCACTGACCGTAGCAGACTCAGACACCTGCTCACCACGCAGCATCTGAGGGAAACACGACACGACAGGGCGAGACAAAGACACAGCACGGTGAACAATATACAAGGATCCGACAGGACAGAAACGGAAAACAAGGGGAGAAATAGGGACTCTAATCAGAGGAAAAGATAGGGAACAGGTGTGGAAAGACTAAATGATTGATTAGGGGAATAGGAACAGCTGGGAGCAGGAACGGAACGATAGAGAGAAGAGAGAGAGGGAGGGAGAGAGAAAAAAAGGGAACGAACCTAAAAAGACCAGCAGGGGGAAAACGAACAGAAGGGAAAGCAAAATGACAAGACAATATAAGACAAAACATGACAGTACCCCCACTCACCGAGCGCCTCCTGGCGCACTCGAGGAGGAATCCTGGCGGCAACGGAGGAAATCATCAATCAGCGAACGTTCCAGCACGTCCCGAGACGGAACCCAACTCCTCTCCTCAGGACCGTAACCCTCCCAATCCACTAAGTACTGGTGACCCCGTCCCCGAGAACGCATGTCCATGATCCTACGTACCTTGTAAATAGGTGCGCTCTCGACAAGGACGGGAGGGGGAGGGAAGACGAACGGGGTGCGAAGAAAGGGGCTTGACACAGGAGACATGGAAGACAGGATGGACGCGACGAAGATGTCGCGGAAGAAGCAGTCGCACAGCGACAGGATTGACGACCTGGGAGACACGGAACGGACCAATGAACCGCGGAGTCAACTTACGAGAAGCTGTCGTAAGAGGAAGGTTGCGAGTGGAAAGCCACACTCTCTGGCCGCAACAATACCTAGGACTCTTAATCCTACGTTTATTGGCGGCTCTCACAGTCTGTGCCCTGTAACGGCAAAGTGCAGACCTCACCCTCCTCCAGGTGCGCTCACAACGTTGGACAAACGCTTGAGCGGAGGGAACGCTGGACTCGGCAAGCTGGGATGAGAACAGAGGAGGCTGGTAACCCAGACTACTCTGAAACAGAGATAACCCGGTAGCAGACGAAGGAAGCGAGTTGTGAGCGTATTCTGCCCAGGGGAGCTGTTCTGCCCAAGACGCAGGGTTTCTGAAAGAAAGGCTGCGTAGTATGCGACCAATCGTCTGATTGGCCCTCTCTGCTTGACCGTTAGACTGGGGATGAAACCCGGAAGAGAGACTGACGGAAGCACCAATCAAACGACAGAAATCCCTCCAAAACTGTGACGTGAATTGCGGGCCTCTGTCTGAAACGGCGTCTAACGGGAGGCCATGAATTCTGAACACATTCTCGATGATGATTTGTGCCGTCTCCTTAGCGGAAGGAAGTTTAGCGAGGGGGGAATGAAATGTGCCGCCTTAGAGAACCTATCGACAACCGTAAGAATCACAGTCTTCCCCGCAGACAAAGGCAGACCGGTAATGAAGTCTAGGGCGATGTGAGACCATGGTCGAGAAGGAATGGGAAGCGGTCTGAGACGACCGGCAGGAGGAGAGTTACCTGACTTAGTCTGCGCGCAGTCCGAACAAGCAGCCACGAAACGGCGCGTGTCACGCTCCTGAGTAGGCCACCAAAAGCGCTGGCGAATAGAAGCAAGAGTACCTCGAACGCCGGGATGACCAGCTAACTTGGCAGAGTGAGCCCACTGAAGAACAGCCAGACGAGTAGAAACAGGAACGAAAAGAAGGTTACTAGGACAAGCGCGCGGCGACGCAGTGTGCGTGAGTGCTTGCTTAACCTGTCTTTCAATTCCCCAGACTGTCAACCCGACAACACGCCCATAAGGAAGAATCCCTCGGGATCAGTAGAAGCCACAGAAGAACTAAAAAGACGGGATAAGGCATCAGGCTTGGTGTTCTTACTACCCGGACGGTAAGAAATCACAAACTCGAAACGAGCGAAAAACAACGCCCAACGAGCTTGACGAGCATTAAGTCGTTTGGCAGAACGGATGTACTCAAGGTTCTTATGGTCTGTCCAAACGACAAAAGGAACGGTCGCCCCCTCCAACCACTGTCGCCATTCGCCTAGGGCTAAGCGGATGGCGAGCAGTTCGCGGTTACCCACATCATAGTTGCGTTCAGATGGCGACAGGCGATGAGAAAAATAAGCGCAAGGATGAACCTTATCGTCAGACTGGAAGCGCTGGGATAGAATGGCTCCCACGCCTACCTCTGAAGCGTCAACCTCAACAATGAATTGTCTAGTGACGTCAGGAGTAACGAGGATAGGAGCGGACGTAAAACGTTCTTTTAGAAGATCAAAAGCTCCCTGGGCGGAACCGGACCACTTAAAACACGTCTTGACAGAAGTAAGAGCTGTGAGAGGGGCAGCAACTTGACCGAAATTACGAATGAAACGCCGATAGAAATTAGCGAAACCTAGAAAGCGCTGCAACTCGACACGTGACCTTGGAACGGGCCACTCACTGACAGCTTGGACCTTAGCGGAATCCATCTGAATGCCTTCAGCGGAAATAACAGAACCGAGAAAAGTAACGGAGGAGACATGAAAAGAGCACTTCTCAGCCTTCACGTAGAGACAATTCTCTAAAAGGCGCTGGAGTACACGTCGAACGTGCTGAACATGAATCTCGAGTGACGGTGAAAAAATCAGGATATCGTCAAGGTAGACAAAAACAAAGATGTTCAGCATGTCTCTCAGAACATCATTAACTAATGCCTGAAAAACAGCTGGCGCATTGGCGAGACCAAACGGCAGAACCCGGTACTCAAAATGCCCTAACGGAGTGTTAAACGCCGTTTTCCACTCGTCCCCCTCTCTGATGCGCACGAGATGGTAAGCGTTACGAAGGTCCAACTTAGTAAAGCACCTGGCTCCCTGCAGAATCTCGAAGGCTGATGACATAAGGGGAAGCGGATAACGATTCTTAACCGTTATGTCATTCAGCCCTCGATAATCCACGCAGGGGCGCAGAGTACCGTCCTTCTTCTTAACAAAAAAACCCCGCCCCGGCCGGAGAGGAAGAAGGCACTACGGTACCGGCGTCAAGAGACACAGACAAATAATCCTCGAGAGCCTTACGTTCGGGAGCCGACAGAGAGTATAGTCTACCCCGAGGAGGAGTGGTCCCCGGAAGGAGATCAATACTACAATCATATGACCGGTGAGGAGGAAGGGAGTTGGCTCGGGACCGACTGAAGACCGTGCGCAGATCATGATATTCCTCCGGCACTCCTGTCAAATCGCCAGGTTCCTCCTGAGAAGTGGGGACAGAAGAAACGGGAGGGATAGCAGACATTAAACACTTCACATGACAAGAAACGTTCCAGGATAGGATAGAATTACTAGACCAATTAATAGAAGGATTATGACATACTAGCCAGGGATGACCCAAAACAACAGGTGTAAAAGGTGAACGAAAAATCAAAAAAGAAATAGTCTCACTGTGGTTACCAGATACTGTGAGGGTTAAAGGTAGTGTCTCATATCTGATACTGGGAAGATGACTACCATCTAAGGCGAACATGGGCGTAGGCTTGTCTAACTGTCTGAAAGGAATGTCATGTTTCCGAGCCCATGCTTCGTCCATAAAACAACCCTCAGCCCCAGAGTCTATCAAGGCACTGCATGTAGCACCCGAACCGGTCCAGCGTAGATGGACCGACATAGTAGTACAGGATCTAGATGGAGAGACCTGAGTAGTAGCGCTCACCAGTAGCCCTCCGCTTACTGATGAGCTCTGGCTTTTACTGGACATGAATTGACAAAATGTCCAGCAAGTCCGCAATAGAGGCACAGGCGGTTGGTGATCCTCCGTTCCCTCTCCTTAGTCGAGATGCGAATACCTCCCAGCTGCATGGGCTCAGTCTCTGAGCCAGAGGAGGGAGATGGTTGCGATGCGGAGCAGGGAAACACCGTTAACGCGAGCTCTCTTCCACGAGCTTGGTGACGAAGATCTACCCGTCGTTCTATGCGGATGGCGAGAGCAATCAAAGAGTCCACACTGGAAGGAACCTCCCGGGGAGAATCTCATCTTTAACCACTGCGTGGAGTCCCTCCAGAAAACGAGCGAGCAGCGCCGGCTCGTTCCAGTCACTAGAGGCAGCAAGAGTGCGAAACTCTATAGAGTAATCCGTTATGGATCGATCACCTTGGCATAGGGAAGCCAGGGCCCTAGAAGCCTCCCTACCAAAAACTGAACGGTCAAAAACCCGAATCATCTCCTCTTTAAAGTTCTGGTAATTGTTAGAACAATCAGCCCTTGCCTCCCAGATAGCTGTGCCCCACTCTCGAGCCCGGCCAGTAAGGAGTGATATGACGTAAGCAACCCGAGCTCTCTCTCTAGAGTATGTGTTGGGTTGGAGAGAGAACACAATATCACACTGGGTGAGAAAGGAGCGGCACTCCGTGGGCTGCCCGGAGTAACAAGGTGGGTTATTAACCCTAGGTTCCGGAGGCTCGGCAGACCAGGAAGTAACAGGTGGCACGAGACGAAGACTCTGGAACTGTCCAGAGAGGTCGGAAACCTGAGCGGCCAGGTTCTCCACGGCATGACGAGCAGCAGACAATTCCTGCTCGTGTCTGCCGAGCATGGCTCCTTGGATCTCGACGGCAGTGTTACGAGCGTCTGTAGTCGCTGGGTCCATTCTTTGGTCGGATCCTTCTGTTATGCAGGTGAATGAGGACCCAAAAGCGACTTGGCGAAAACAGAGTCTTTATTCCAGTAAAGGAAATATGCAATACTCCTAGACAAATCGGAGCGGTAAACAAAGCATAAAAAACAATTCCACTCGTAATGACGAGGACAGACTGGAGACTCGACCATAAACTGTAGGTTGCCTCGGGAAGGCACTGACCGTAGCAGACTCAGACACCTGCTCACCACGCAGCATCTGAGGGAAACACGACACGACAGGGCGAGACAAAGACACAGCACGGTGAACAATATACAAGGATCCGACAGGACAGAAACGGAAAACAAGGGGAGAAATAGGGACTCTAATCAGAGGAAAAGATAGGGAACAGGTGTGGAAAGACTAAATGATTGATTAGGGGAATAGGAACAGCTGGGAGCAGGAACGGAACGATAGAGAGAAGAGAGAGAGGGAGGGAGAGAGAAAAAAAGGGAACGAACCTAAAAAGACCAGCAGGGGGAAAACGAACAGAAGGGAAAGCAAAATGACAAGACAATATAAGACAAAACATGACAAATAAAGGTGAACAAAAATTAAAAATTAAACACACACACACACACACACACCTCAGATGCTAATTAAGTGATACATCTCATGATAGTTAGCGTTGCTTCCCGTCACTGTGCTGACTAATATGACATTTAAGCCTCATGTCTGTTGTTGACATGCAGCTGATTTGAAACAGATGAGTCCCTATGCATATTGAATTAATTTTTGCAACAGGAATACAGCTGACACCTAATTTCTTTTGCCACTGTTAGTTTGCTGAGTGACAGTGTCATGAAGCAAATACACCAGAAATGCTGACAAAATCCCTGATTATAACACTGAAAATAAACCCAAATTGTGAATCAGGTGCAGAGTAACACAAATCTCCCTCTAATCCTTCTTGTCCACATGGGTCAATAGAAACAAGACCTGAACAATTAGCAGGTTCAATTCCCCCAGTCGGCATGGACACAGCTGACCAACAGGTTAAACTCACACACGGGCAGTCATGCAGGCAGGCAGAGTGTGCATGCGTGTGTTTCTATGTGTGTTACTGCACATTGTGTGATTTTGTGTCCTTCTGCTCCATTCATCTTAGCCTCGATCCTGACTAGTGTCCCAGTCCCTACCGCTGAAAAACACCCCCACAGCATGCTACCATGACCATGCTTCACCGTAGGGATGGTGCCAGGTTTCCTCCAGATATGATGCTTGGCATTCAGGCCAAAGAGTTCAATCTTGGATTCATCGGACCAGAGAATCTTGATTCTCATGGTCTGCGAGTATTTAGGTGCCTTTTGGCAAACTCCAAGTGGGCTGTCATGTGCCTTTTACTGAGGACAGGCTGGCCACTCTACCATAAAGGCCTGATTGGTGGAGTGCTGCAGAGATGGTTGTCCTCCTGGAAGGTTCTCCCATCTCTACAGAGGAACTCTGGCGCTCCATCAGAGTGACCATCGGATTCCTGGTCGCCCTCCCTGACCAAGAAAACCCCGACTCCCCCGATTGCTTAGTTTGGTCAGGTGGCCAGCTGTGTAGATTGCTGAGGAATTGTTCTTATTTAATCCATTTTAGAATAAGGCTGTAACGTAACAAAATGTGGAAAAGGTCAAGGGGTCTTCGTTGGCCCAAGTTGAGAGATGTGCAAGGAAGTTGGATTGGAGGAGTAGTGGAAAGGAGAGAGAGAGCAATGGAGTGAAAAGGGGGGAAGGGAGAGAACGATCAAGAGGGAGTGAGAGATGAGACAGGCTCTTGTGCAGAAAAGCAGGAATAATCCCTATTAAAATAATTACAGCGTTTCAGGAGGCAAAGCGATTAAGCGGAAAACAGGCTATTAAGTATTTCTGTCTAAATATAACTCCCATATAACTCACTCAGAGAGGGCAGGGTTTGGGAGCAGGCAATACACTCCTAGAAAAAAAACGTGCCAACTAGAACTTAAAAGGGTTCTTTGGCTGTCCCCATAGGATAACCCTTTCCCCAGAGGTTCTACATGGAACCCAAAATAATTCTTCCTGGAACCAAAAAGGGTCGTTCAAAGGGTTATCCTATGGGGAGAGCCGAAGAACCCGTTGGAACCCTTTTTTCCTAAGAGTGTAGGGTAAAGAGTTGCGTATGCGCATCTGTGTGTGTGAGTGATTGAGTGTGTTTGACTTAGGTGTGTGTTGCTTCTAGGACCGGGGCGAGATTTGGGAGGTGGTGTGTTAACAGTGAGATCAAGAGAATGCTTGGCAGGAACGCAGTCTCGTTAAACCCCAGGATTCCACATGGAAAACCCTCACACACAAGGGCCCAGAAAAACACACACGCCAACCCACCCACGGGCAATGCAAACACACCAAGTGCCATTAGAATAGAGCGTACATATCTGCACATCCTCACAACACACACGTGCACTCACACACAAAACTCACTCCCCATACACACAGACTGCATTGACTGCAATAAACCAAACCTCAAACAGAAATAAAATATTGATAGAACAATGTGTAAAAATAGGGAAGGGAGAATTATCGTTTAAATCGTGTAACTGTCAATTATGGACAATAATCAAACTAAAAAAAAATAATAGTCAATCATCTTAATACATTCAGTTTAGGAGAAATGGGGATTCAACATTATAGTTATAGTATTTTTGTTTAACATGAAGTGGGAAAAGTTTATGAGCAGAACGACAGTCAGCTTCATTTCCAAAAGTGGTAAAATCTATTGTCTAAGATTGGGGTGTCACCCCTGTGTTGTAGCTCATTTTTAAATATGCATTAGAATTGTAACGTCTGCTTCCAGCTCACACTCCCAAACACACAGATCCCCTGAACGCAGCTCACGCTCCAGATCCCAATCACGTGAATTCTGATCACCTGTTCATACACCTGTATGTCATTATCACACACTATTTAGTTCAGTTCTTTGCACCCCATCATTGTGAGGTATTGTTTGTTTTGTGACACACTTCTAGTCGGAGTGCTGGGTTTCCTGTAATTTAATCCTCCCATGTATGATAGTTTTGCCTGCCTCACTAATGATGTCTTTTGCCTATTCTCTCCCTGTACTTTAGCCTATCGGATTTCCTGTTATCAACCTATTACCTGATCTCCCAGACGACGTCACTAGCCTTTTCCCTGCCTGTACTGTTGCCTTTTTGGACCCCCTGAGTATGACCTTCTGCCTGCCCCTGGACCCAGCTACCTGCCTCCTCCTGTGGTCCTTTACAAATAAACACCTGCTGCGCCCTGCGTGTGAAAGCAGCTCTCTCTCCCATCGTGTTTATTACAATATTGCATTACAAGCTCAAACATTTTTCCAACATTACAATTATGACATTAACCATGGTAATTTGCATGACAATGAATCATTACCAAACATTCCTTAATCACAGCACTACCTATAACACTATCCCCGTCTGCCATGTGTATCTGAATTCTCAACCCCTGGTACTTTCTTTTCTTTCATCTGTACTCCAGTCTTCCCTACAGTATATCCTCCAGGAGTCCCTCCGGTCTTCCCCAGGAGTGCCATGTACACTCATTCTGAAGCTTCAATTTGAATCTTCAACAGAATCTCTCACTTCCTGCTATCTGAGCAATTGGTTTTTACAGAGACGGGAAAACGACACCAAACACATTTCAGCCACTGCAGGAAAACACAGGTTGCAATATAGCAGGCATGTCTGTAAACATACACTTTGTTATTGTGGGAATAGGAGATGTGCGTGTTGTGTGTCTGTGTGTGTGTGTGTATATCAGACTTCCCCACCGTATTAGGTTTTAGGACAAGACCTACCTGGAATCTTACCTTTTGGCTAAAATAGTTACACTAATCTGGCAAAAAAACATGAATCTCATCTTCCAAATCGAGGCCTGACCTACCTGGCTCAGTGCAGTTTTTGGACGGGGGGCCCAACAGAGGGTCTGTCTCATTGTCCCAGGATTCCTGTAGTAGCCTTCGAGTCTCCCACCCGGCGCCCTCCTCAGTAGTAATGCTTGAGAGGTCATATCCTGGGATGGAACAAGAGAATATTGTTCAGTTAAAATCACACTCTGTTAGGTGCGTATACCATAAAAGAGTGGGCCACCAACAAACTAATGTTAACAGTGGAGCGAATACATCCCATAACATTCACATACTGTACAAATATATTTTGACTTCCATGACAAATATGTGGATATATCTGTCGGTCATGTGAGGCTAGATTGTAGCTAGCAGTGCAGAGTTCATTGAATGTGTTCTTCAGAATGTAAGAATGTCACATAGGATGCAGAGCTCAGCCCCATTCCCATTATTAGATACCAGCGCTCCGAAAATCTGGTAAGTCGGAATAAGATGAGATCATTAGGAGCATCCCTACGGCAACACAGTCTGCGGTGGCGTGCTACGGAGGCCCTGGGGTGATCATTCTGGCGGCTCCGTCATCTGGGTCACCATGTCCTCAGGCCACCGCCTCCAACTCAGTGCAGCTCCCAAGATGCAACAGGGCCTGACATTAGGATTTGGCAATGCCTGCTAATAATAGCCCTTACTATATTTATCAAAACAGGGATTAAAAACAAATCACAGCTTCGCTCGCCTGTCCACATATTGAGGAGCAGGCGGATAGGATGATAACATGTGGACGCTGACCCGAGAACCAAGAATGGGTCCATGTTGTGTGACTGTAATCATAGACATTAATACAGATCCTTGAAATAAATAGAATGTCTATCCTTGTGTTTGTTTGTGCAACCTGCACAAGACTGCAGACAATTTTGTCTTGTCTTTGTAGGACAATCTTCTATTTATGATCTGAAGTGTTTATTTCAACCTTGGTGTATCAGAAAGGCCAACTGTGTATGTCTTCGCCAACTGTGTATGTCCCCCCCCCCATACCAAAACACTGGAGTGGCTCTCTCTGGGGCTCTCTGATGACGCGTGTTCCAGGCAGGTAGCCTAGCAGTTAGAGCGTTGGGACAGTAACCGAAAGGTTGCTTGTTTGAATCCCCGAGCTAGCAAGGTGGAAAAAAATCTGTCATTCTGAAAATGAACCCCCACAACAACTGCTCCCCGGGCAACGTTGACGTTGATTAAGGCAGTCCTCCGCACCTCTCTGATTCAGAGAGGGTTAAATGTGTAAGACACATGCAATGCATTCAGCTGTGCAACTGACTAGGTATCCCCTTTCCCTTTCCTTCTCATTAAGCTGTGGGAGCACTGAGCAGACTCTACATGTTAGGGGACAGAGGCCTTCTCCATGCAGGGCCGGCGCCAGAACAAATTCGTTGGATTGGCCATTGATTACCATAGGCAGGCAAATATTTTCATGGGATCTCCTATGCATTCATTTTTTTATGGGAGTTATAGTAAAGACCATAGGCAGCTCATGAGTTTCAAGTTTGGGGAAGCTTACAATTTATCCTACCATTTCTACCGATCTGTGTGCCAGTTGATTATTTTTCTATGATTATTTTAGTGGAACGGTTTTATTTCAATAATATCATGTTGGTTTCTCAAAATTATTGTCACATTGGGCTTCCGGTGACGCAACTTAGGAAATGGCTGCCTAGTTTTTCGTACTGCACATCGGTTGGGTATTTCACCCCCTAAATTCAAGTATTTACTCTGAGCATTATAATAACTTTCGCAAAATAGGAAAAGGTCACGGAGCTACAACAACAGCCCGTAACAAGACAGAAGAAGATATCATCGTCGATGAACCAGAAATGGCTAATGCTAGCGCAAATAAGACAGCAGCAGCAAAAGAACCCTCATTTCATGAGGTGATGAAGGAGGAATTGCATGAGGCGCTCACAGGCTTACGAGAGGAACTTCGAGAAGATGTAAGAAAATAACTAAATGAGTTCAAGAAGGACATTAACCAGAAACTGGAAGAAAATAAATGAGAACTTCACAGCATATCTACAAGAATGGGGGACGCAGAACAGCGCATTGGGGAAACGGACACATGGAACTCTGCAGTCAAGGAAATACTTGAACAGTCACTGAAAAGCCAACACGCACTACAGGCAAAAGTGACAGAACTCAAAGGTTTCTCACGTTGAAACAACATTAGACTTTATAACGTAGTAGAGGGCGCAGAAAAAGACTCTATGCCCAACTTCGTGGAGGGTCTATTCAAGGGCATGCTTGAAGACGACACTGACCTGGGAATCGAGAGAGCACACCGAGCTCTGGCCTCAAAACCCCCCAGCGGCGCCCCACCAAGATCCATAGTAGTACGGTTCCTAAAATTCTCAGTCAAAGAGAAAGTCTTACATGCAACCTGGAAAAAGCCTGTTAACCTCCAAGGCCAACGAGTGTTCTTTGATCATGACTACGAGGGAGATATACTGAAAAGAAGGAAAGAATACACCCCTAACTCTACACCTTGAAAGCACTTAAAGAGAATGGTATTCGCTTCCAAACACCATACCCGGCAAAAATGCAGGTATTTCTGGAAAATGGCCCGGTTACATACCAGCATGCAGACGAGGCGGCTGAGGACCTGAAGTCAAGGGGCTCCCCAGTGGAGTATACCGCCAGGAGAAAGGTGACATCACCAGTGGAAAGACTCAGCAGGCTCTCCCATGGATCACTGTTGACAAGCAGGGTCATGGAGAAAGAGGGAAACCATCTCGGAGAGAGGACGTTCACATCCGAGGGAGACTCAGGCATTTCCAATGGGAAGATGTAAGACACTGAATCGGATTTAACAGAATTAATAGTTACCGCGAGCTGTTAAGACTTTGTTGTTATGGTTGACATTACAATAGGTAAAATATATCCCCTATTTTCCCCCAATGCTGAACAAGAGTGAGTAGCCAAAAGCATGTGTTCTTTAAGAACACACTAAGTAGTGTCATGTTAATAACATATATATATATATTAGCTAAGGATTAATGACAACGGGGCGACAGAAGGGCATATCAAGGGTAGGATTCATGATATGCAAGCATGACTGATATAGTTTTCACTTGTAATTAACCGATGTGTATAAGCGACGAAATAGGCGCCCTTATTATTTTCGGTTCCACCAGGTCTTGTTTATGACTACGTCACGCATTTTCATATCTGAGCAAGGGGCCCGTCCTGCGGACAGGCTCATCCCCTCAAACCCCAGAGGCAAGAGACAGTCGTCTGACATGGGAGTCCAAATACCAAAGTATTTTCCCACTTTGGTTTACTTTATTATCGTTCTTGATTTTTCGTTCATTTTTAGGTTCATGATAAGCAGGCAGATATGTTGTACAGGGTTTTTATTTATATCGATGCATCACCGGGAATTTAAGGTCATAGGTCTCAATGTAAACGGACTGGGGAGTGACATCAAGAGAAGTAAGGTCATAAGTCTCAATGTAAACGGACTGGGGAGTGACATCAAGAGAAGTAAGGTCATAAGTCTCAATGTAAACGGACTGGGGAGTGACATCAAGAGAAGTAAGGTCATAAGTCTCAATGTAAACGGACTGGGGAGTGACATCAAGAGAAGTAAGGTAATAAGTCTCAATGTAAACGGACTGGGGAGTGACATCAAGAGAAGTAAGGTCATAAGTCTCTATGTAAACGGACTGGGGAGTGACGTCAAGAGAAGTAAGGTCATAAGTCTCTATGTAAACGGACTGGGGAGTGACATCAAGAGAAGTAAGGTCATAAGTCTCTATGTAAACGGACTGGGGAGTGACATCAAGAGAAGTAAGGTCATAAGTCTCTATGTAAACGGACTGGGGAGTGACGTCAAGAGAAGTAAGGTCATAAGTCTCTATGTAAACGGACTGGGGAGTGACGTCAAGAGAAGTAAGGTCATAAGTCTCTATGTAAACGGACTGGGGAGTGACATCAAGAGAAGTAAGGTCATCAGTCTCAATGTAAACAGACTGGGGAGTGACATCAAGAGAAGTAAGGTCATCAGTCTCAATGTAAACAGACTGGGGAGTGACATCAAGAGAAGTAAGGTCATAAGTCTCTATGTAAACGGACTGGGGAGTGACGTCAAGAGAAGTAAGGTCATAAGTCTCTATGTAAACGGACTGGGGAGTGACATCAAGAGAAGTAAGGTAATAAGTCTCTATGTAAACGGACTGGGGAGTGACATCAAGAGAAGTAAGGTCATAAGTCTCTATGTAAACGGACTGGGGAGTGACATCAAGAGAAGTAAGGTCATAAGTCTCAATGTAAACGGACTGGGGAGTGACATCAAGAGAAGTAAGGTAATAAGTCTCAATGTAAACGGACTGGGGAGTGACATCAAGAGAAGTAAGGTCATCAGTCTCAATGTAAACAGACTGGGGAGTGACATCAAGAGAAGTAAGGTCATCAGTCTCAATGTAAACAGACTGGGGAGTGACATCAAGAGAAGTAAGGTCATCAGTCTCAATGTAAACAGACTGGGGAGTGACATCAAGAGAAGTAAGGTCATTGGTCTCAATGTAAACGGACTGGGGAGTGACATCAAGAGAAGTAAGGTCATCGGTCTCAATGTAAACGGACTGGGGAGTGACATCAAGAGAAGTAAGGTAATAGCAAAGATGAAACGGGAGAGAGTTGACATATTATTCTGACAGGAAACTCACTTAACCACACCTGAACACGAGATACTCAAGAAAACGGGATATAGGAACACTTATTTTTCTTCTTACAAAATGGGTAGAAGGGGAGTTGCAATCTTGATCCCAAATTCAGTTAATTTTGAGTTTATGTCAGAAATAAAAGACAAGGAGGGTAGATTTATACTTGTTAAATGTAAACTGGATAACAAGGAAGTTACATTATTTAATGTATATGCACCCCCTGGGAGTGACATGGTCTTCTACAGGAAGGAGTTTGATTTAATTGCCACAGAAACCACTGGCACTCTTATCTGTGGAGGGGACTTTAACACAATTCTAAACTCAAAATTGGACAGCACAAACCAAAATAGGAAAATGAGCCTAGTTGCCAAAAAGATCAATAGGATACTGCAGGATCTAGGACTGCTCGATGTATGGCGTGACACCCACAAGACCGATAAGGAATATACTTTTTACTCAGACCGCCACACTGAATACTCCAGGTTAGACTACTTTTTCATGTACAGTGCAGATAGACACAGGCTTAAGGATTGTAGGATCGGGCAGAGCGACTTATCAGATCATAATGGAGTTGACCTAACTCTACACCTCGATAGCAAACCAAGAAATACTATATGGAGACTTAACACAAGCATGCTGAATGATCCAGCATTCAAGGAATCAATAAAGACAGAATTGAACAACTATCTGGAGAATAATGATAATGGATAAGTATCTCCTGCTAAATTGTGGGATGCAGCTACTAGAGGGAAGATCATAGCCACATCATGCCTCAAGAAAAAGATTAAAGCACAGAAACTGCTGAAATTACAGGAAAACCTAAGAAACTTAGAACGATCTCATAGTCAATACAGAGACCCTCTTATATTACGAGAGATTCAAAAGGTAAAACAGGAAATTGACCAGATTTATAGAGAAGAAGTAGTAAAAAAGCTTAGGTTCCTGAAACAACGATATTATGAAGCAGGCACAAAGGCAACCAAATTACTAGCATGAAGACTCAGGAAACAACAAGCACAGAATACCATTTTCAAAATAAAAGACCCCAAAACAAAAAAGATCACATGCAAATTAGATGAAATACAGAATGCATTTGAATCATATTACACAAACCTGTACAAGCAACCAGAGAAGACAGATGCACAGACAATAGAGCCCTTTTTGAACTCACTTGATCTCCCGTCAATTGGGACAGAGCAAAATGATAGACTAACTTTAGAAATATCCACCGAAGACATTAATAAAGTAATATCTCAACAAAAAGTCAATGATTGCTTCCACATTACAGTTACCAAAAAACTGTGGGGGTATGGCCTTACCAAACCTAAAAGATGATTATGTGTCAGCCCAATTGAGACCTCTGGTGTGTTGGTGCAATTCAGAATACAAATCCAAATGGAAAGACATTGAGACTACTCTGACAGAGATACCCATACAGACAGTACTGGGAAATAAAGACATTGAGACTACTTTGACAGAGATACCCATACAGTCAGTTTAGGGAAATAAGGACATGATAAAATAAATATACAATAGACAAAATCAGTGGGTTAATTTCTCTCTGAAGACATGGTTTAAAGTAGTTAAGCAAAATAATTTAGACAGAGAGATCAAACTGCTGAGTTTGCTTCATCTCTGCAATTCAGGACAGCAGGTTTAAACAATGGACGCAGAAAGGCATCACATCATTCAGTACAATTATAAGGAATGGGAACCTAGATAACTTCCAGGACTTAAGTAAAAAAACATGGCTTGGATAAACAAGATTTCTACAAGTTTGACACTATTTCTTAAGGGAGATAAAAGTGACTGACCCTCGAGCGCCTCCAAAATTAATCCAAGTATTCACTAACGCATACAACTTGGGGAGTAACAAAACAACTATTTCAAATCTCTACTTGGGTATTCAATCCTCAAAGAAGCATTCTACAAACTATATTAAAAAGAAATGGGAGGAGGAACTTAACATTGAAATAACGGATGAAACATGGCTGAACATATTAGAGACACAACATAGCTCCACCAACTCAAGGTCATGGAGAGAATTCTGTTGGAGGAATGTTATACGCTTCATCATAACACCTAAACTGGAATCAAAACCGACTGGCTCACTACACCCTTGTTGGAGAGAATGCGGTCTATTGAGGGCGGACCACTCTCATATCTTTTGGCCCCGCAATCGAAACTTACTGGGGAGAATAAAGATCTAACATTGGAAAAATAATGGGATTTGACATAGAACAAAAATTCATTTCTTTGTACATGGGTGAAATACCTGGAAACTTACACAATAGAGAAAAGTACCTCTTGAAGGCCCTACTGGCAGCCAGTAAAACGTCTATCACTAGGAAATGGCTACAAAAATACCCTCCCACAGTCTTACAATGGATAGACATTGTAGAAGAAATACACCACATGGAGCGTATGACCTTTGCTTTAAGAAGTCAACAGGAGAGAGGTCAGGAATACTAGGAAAAATGGGTTTCATCTTGGAAAAGGTCTAATTCAAAGATGTTAATGTAACTAATATGATGATATGATGAGGAAGGTATGAAGAGCACTGTAACTGACAGATGTTTTTTGTTGTTCTTTTATGTGACTTTATTTGTACTTTCTTTGTGTTCCTACAATAAAAACAAAGTATAAATATATATATATATTGTCACATTGTTAATCATAAAGATCTGAAGTAAAATGATGCAAATTGAAAAGTTAAAATTCAACTAAGTCGAGAGCACCAGCTTCTGCCACATTGCCACATTGATAAACAGATCCATTGGCGGCTAAAGAAATGAGCCAATACAGCAGTAAGCCTACAACTTAATCTTCAATGAAGTAAAATACATTGGTCTAAAGCCGGGGGAAAAAACTGTTCAAAATATCCTGATGAAAATTCTGGTTCTTTCAATCACATTCATCTCTCTATACTTTGCCTGTCTGCCTCCCTTTCTATCTCTTGACTTGAGCTATTGTTGGTGAAGTGCACCATTGTATCAAATAATTAACTGGATTCAGCCTGAAGCCGTCGCTATAGAGTACCACAGTATGAGTAATAATAATCATAAAACCTGGAGGTCAAATAGGGAAATGGTTCCAATTGTTTTTCCAACATTTATTTTTCCCATAGGGGATTTTAGAAACACATATTAAGGGCTGTGTTTGGTGTAGGTTTACCCTGCTGTGACGTTTCCATAACCATGTAAATCTCTCTTAACCTCTCTTAAGACAAGGTGACTTTGATCAATATATTTGCCTGTATTTACCCCCCTAAAATGAAATACTAAATTTGCTGCTAATGTGGATATCATAAAGAACTACAAATGCCACAATCCTGACGAGACTGCCAAATCGAGGCAAAGGAAAGAATCTCAGGATTAACTAATGTTAGCTAAATATAGTAATGAATACATTGGAAAATGTGTTTAAGTTGACAATTCTGTGAACCGTATTGTGCAAGTTTTAAATTGACAATACCTGTAAGCAAAGGTGTCAGCTAGATGTGCAGAGGCTTGCAGGGATTTGTAGTTTTGCAGGATGTCTACTTTCATTCTAATTAGCATTTTCAAATCAGAGTAAATACAGGCGAATATATTGATAAAGTCACCTTATCCGAGAGAGATTTACACGGTTATCAAAACGTCATGCCAGGGTAAACCTACACAAAACACAGCCCTTATTTTAAGTGTTTCTAAAATCCCCTATGGGAAAAATTAATGGTGGAAAAACGATTAGAACCATTTCCCCGTTTGACCCGCTACTGTAGGTTTTATGACACCTCCACTGTGGGGCCCTATAGCTAACATGCAACATTTTCTGAACTAGCCTATTCCGGGCCCTCTGAGTTTCCCTTGCCAGTGAGCTTGGGACAGACCGCTGTATTCATGACGTTTTCACTAAATACGTGGAATCCTCAGATCATGATATTTTGCTCCGTCACCCCGAGGCTTGGTGATTATCGAGGCCGGGAGTGTTGGAAAGATTTTTCATATACTGACGAACTATCACTGGCAATGGATGTTTAAAAAAACTGATGTTGTTGACTTTCTGTGTGAAGTGAAGAAAAAATGACTGAGAAGTAGTGGTGGACGTGATGAGTTATGACAATCAGAAATGACTTATTTTTGCACGCAGCAGACCAGGTAGGCCTACTTCTGTGCGTGCTCAGGTGTGCTCATTGTGCACATGGAGCACACGAAACAAAAGACAATGCATTTTTAATAGTAATGAAACTAACCAAAACTTGTTTCTCACAAGTGTAGCAGGTTGTGAACTCCGCAAACAATGAAATGGAAAACGGAACGGCTTGTGGACTGTGGTGATTGGTGAATTCCCTCTTCTTTCCCCGTGTGCAAAGATCCCTAATAAACTTCCCCTTTGCGTGCTATTGGTGCCTGTTTTGTGACTGAACTTGATGACATGGAATCCCCACACCCTTGATCTTGCTACACTATACTCACGACACATTATCTTCACACATATTTTAAATGCTTATCACTGACAACCGCAACTCAATCAGCTAGAACTAGTGCCACGAGCACTACTCAAATTGTGCGCTTCCAAATAGGCATACTATAGGCCTACACAATTGTGATTTGAAACAATCCACAGCAAAAAAAGAAGTTAATTATGCTCTGTGGCTAAGTCATGCTCCCTGGTGAAGTATTTTGAATGAGACCCATGAGGCGACGCACAATTGGCCCAGCGTGGTCCGAGTTAGGGGAGGGTTTGGCCGGCTGGAATGTCTTCGTCCCATCGCGCTGTAGCGACTCCTGTGGTGGGCCAGGCGCATGCACGCTGACACGGTCACCAGGTGTATGGTGCTTCCTCTGACACAAAATGTTTTTTTTTTTTTTGTGGATGGGTATAATCGTATGTATAAAATGTATAATAGTACTATTGTTTTTTATATATATATATTTATTTATTTATTGAATATTCAAAACATACAATATACTTGCAGTGAAGCCGCTCAATAACTACATCATACCAGTCATCCAACAGACTCCCATTCAGAGTGACACACAGAAGCATCCTGATCTACCACCAGGCCAAAAAACGTGAACCCGAACCCTCCAAGATCCCCGCATAGTTCCCCAATAGCTTTCCTTTAACCATTCGAGACCTCTCCCACAGTCCCCCCAACAGGAAGAAAAATAAAAAATGGAATCAATTCCATTCCCCCAAGAACCCCCCAATGCACCAACAACCAAGAGAATGAACTAAAGACAAAAAGGAAAAGACTGAAGAAAACAGCAAACAATTTAAAAATAATAAAAAGACATTTAAACAAACAACATCAAGGACAATTAAAATCATAACAGCAATGCCAACTGTATGTTTGTGTGCATGTCTGGCACTATTGCATGTATGTGTGTGTTGTTGTATGTGTTTATTTGAATATTTCAAATAACTAAAATCGGGTAATTTTGTATACACTAGTTTAAATTTGCATCGGGCCGCTTCTTCTGGGATTCTGGTAAGATGCCGGCAAAGTCGGCTGAATTCCGTTAGACGTAAACGGCCCAATGTACTTGGGACAATTATGGGCAGTCATTCATTTTGATTCCGGGCCGAATCCGACACCTGATTCCTGGCCGATTCAATCAGTTCCGATCCCCTCAGAAGAGGGCCGCTTCTGGGCCGATTCCTCATTGCTAGCTGGGATGCATCTATCCAATGTTATGATTTGTTTTAAGAGATATTATACTTTAGTAATCCACAATGACCTGGTGATGACATTATCTTCCATATTCCTACAGATATCTTGAACTGGAGATTCCTTCAAAACGATTGCCTACAGTTATCTTGTAGGGAATGGCAAGGTTGGGTGACTAGGTCTCACGCCCTGACCTTAGTATTCTTTGTTTTCTTTATTATTTTGGTTAGGTCAGGGTGTGACATGGGTGATGAATGTGTTTTTGTTCTTGTCTAGGGGTTTTGTATGTCTATGGGTGTTTTACTTGTCTAGGTGTTATGTATGGCTATGGTTGCCTAGATTGGTTCTCAATTAGAGGCAGCTGTTTATCGTTGTCTCTGATTGGGAACCATATTTAGGCAGCCATATGCATTGGGTATTTCGTGGGTTATTGTCTATGTGTTAGTTGCCTGTGTCTGCACTTATCATATATAGCGTCACGTTCGTTTTGTATAGTTTGTTTAGTGTTCTTCGTTTCAATAAATAGAAGAATGTATTCACATCACGCTGCGCCTTGGTCTCCTCCATTCAATGAACGTGACAGAATAACCCACAAAACAAGGATCAAGCAGCGTGAAAGGGAGGAAAGCACATTGTGGAAGAATGGACCCTGGAGAAGGATGAGTGGGTAACAACCTGGGAGGAGACAGAGAGGTGGTCCATCGATGCAGGGAGAGTACCAGAGCCCGCGTGGGATTCTTTTCTTTTTTTTCATCTTTATTTAACCAGGTAGGCTAGTTGAGAACAAGTTCTCATTTGCAACTGCGACCTGGCCAAGATAAAGCATAGCAGTGTGAACAGACAACACAGAGTTACACATGGAGTAAACAATTAACAAGTCAATAACACAGTAGAAAAAAGGGGGAGTCTATATACAATGTGTGCAAAAGGCATGAGGTAGGCGAATAATTACAATTTTGCAGATTAGCACTGAAGTGATAAATGATCAGATGGTCATGTACAGGTAGAGATATTGGTGTGCAAAAGAGCAGAAAAGTAAATAAATAAAAACAGTATAAAAACAGTATGGGAATGAGGTAGGTGAAAATGGGTGGGCTATTTACCAATAGATTATGTACACCTGCAGCGATCGGTTAGCTGCTCAGATAGCTGATGTTTGAAGTTGGTGAGGGAGATAAAAGTCTCCAACTTCAGCGATTTTTGCAATTCGTTCCAGTCACAGGCAGCAGAGTACTGGAACGAAAGGCGGCCAAATGAGGTGTTGGCTTTAGGGATGATCAGAGAGATACACCTGCTGGAGCGCGTGCTACAGATGGGTGTTGCCATCGTGACCAGTGAACTGAGATAAGGTGGAGCTTTACCTATTCTATGGAACAGTGCGAGGAGGGATACAGGAGAATGGAGGAACAGAGATGATATAAGGGTACACAGCTAGCACGGAAGCCCGAGAGGCAGCCCCAAGATTGTTTTGGGGGGGGCACACGAGGAGATTGGCTGAGTCAGGTAGGAGACCTAAGCCAACTCCTCGTGCTTACCATGGGGAGCGTGTTACTGGTCTGGCACCTTGTTATGCGGTGGAACGCACGGTGTCTCCAGTGCGCAGTTTTAGCCTGGTGCACTCTATTCCAGCTCCTTGCATTTTCCGGGCTAGAATGCGCATCCAGCCAGGAAGGAGGGTGCCGGCTCAGAGCTCCTGGTCTCCAGTATACCTCCATGGACCAGGATATCCTGCGCCGGCTCTGCGTACTGAGTCTGCAAAGCCCTGTGCGTCCTGTGCCAGCGCCATGCATTTGCAGGGCAAGTATAAACATCCATCCAGGACGGGTTGTGTCAGCTCTACACTCCAGGCTTCCTGTGTGTCTCCAGAGCCCTGTACGCCCTGTTCCTCCTCCCCGCACTCGCCCTGAGGTGCGTGTCCTCAGCCCAGTACCACCAGTGCCGGTACCACGCACCAGGCCTCCAGTTCGTCTCCAGGGTCCAGTTCGCCCTGTTCCTCCTCCCCGCACTCGCCCTGAGGTGCATGTACTCAGCCCGGTACCACCAGTGCCGGTACCACGCACCAGGCCTCCAGTTCGTCTCCAGGGTCCAGTTTGCCCTATTCCTCCTCCCCGCACTCGCCCTGAGGTGAGTGTCCCCAGCCCGGTACCACCAGTCCCGGCACCACGCACCAGGCCTACAGTGCGCCTCGCCAGTCCAGAGCGTCCGGTGACAGTACCCAGTCCAGAGCGTCCGGTGACAGTCTACAGACCGGAACCTACCACGACGGGCCGCAGTCCGGAATCTCCTACGACGGGTCGCAGTCCGGAACCTACCACGTGGGGTCGCAGTCCAGATCCGCCAGAATCTCCCCATTTAGGCAGCCATATTCCTTGGGTATTTCGTGGGTTATTGTCTGTGTCTGCACTTAACATATATAGCTTCACATTTGTTTTGTTGTTTTGTATAGTTTGTTTCAATAAATAGAAGAATGCAGGAATCCATGTGCAGGAGACCTTCACCTCCTGCTTCTTTGAAGAGGGTGCTGTTCCCTGGCAACACCATAGACTACACTATGCACAACCAAAGGCTCTTTTAAGAGCCATCCACATTGCAATAAGAGTATTGTTCCATTTACTTAGCTATGTCAACTGCAGTTATTCAACTCCCAATTTCTCTCCCTATGATTTCTACTTCTCAGGTGAGGGTGTTGTTCAGGTAAGTCACTTATGTAGTTAAGGGTGATGTCTGTACAAAAACAAACCGTCCTCTTTCAAGAGTCAACCATATTGAAAAAAAGGAACAATTAGACACCCTATAACCCACACATACACACTTGTGTATCAATCTGATTGATGGACTGAGTTGTGCATTAAGCAGGCTCAGGTGCATAACTGTGGCTCCTTCCACATTAGACAAGAGGACCAACACTTCATTATTAAGAAGACACTTCATTATTTCCAGTTATATACTACGCTATACTGTTTGTCCTCATGTGTCTGTGCATGTTTTTCAGTGTAAAGCACACTGCAGCCACAGTGTGGGCGCCAGATGAGGCCACACACACACACACAGATTCCTGTTGAACATCGTCTTTAACTACCTTATTTTCTCAATAAGTCTCTCGTTCACTTCATCCATCTCCCCCTTCTCCCTAAAGCCTCTAGGTTACATCAGCTGTGTCAGTGAACACCTCCCGCATCTGAACTGGCTACATAGAGGGCACAGCATGATCAGAAGTGAGAGGTCACTTGGTCGGGTCAACAGGAAGTATTATTAAAGTGTTGTGATGAACTGAGAGAACATTAAGTTTAGGTGCCTTGTAACTCATCAATCACATGCCGTCTACCCTGCTCCTGCTCTTAGCACGTTCCCTTGGTCTTCTCACACATCTCTCCTCACCTCCTTTCTCCTTATGGTTTAATAATGTACACCAGGCCTGCGTTGAAGATTGAACTTCTATTTGTATTTTTTTGATGATTATTTAATTTTTAAACCTTTAACTAAGAATGCAAGTATTATGTTTTTATAACACTTGGATAAGAACTTTTCAATCAAGCGTTTGACATTCTCTGCTGGTTGAAATGAAGTCTCTCATTTGATGAAATACTACACCTATCCTGTGTCCTCAGATTTGTTATTTTATTTCAACTTTATTTAACCAGGAAGGGCTAATTAAGATTTTTAAGAGTGTCCTGGCCAAGATGGGCAGCACCAACTACAGACAGACAACATGCAAAACTACAAGTAATCTTGTAAAAACCATAGAATTCACAAGAGTATAACAAAATCATTAAACAGCAAATTAAAAACATTGACAGGTCAGGGAATCAAAATCCTTCATCAGTGATTTTAAAATACCAATCGGGACAAGTTCTTCCAGTTTAAAAGTATTTTGTAAGGTGTTCCAAGACGATGGCGCAGAGTACATAAAAGCCCTTTTACCAAATTCAGTTCGGACAGTTAGTAGGATAAAGTCCTGCGAACGAAGAGAATACTCACCACATTTCTGAACAATGCATATGTCCAAATAAAATGGTAGTAAACCCAAAATGGCTTTGTAAATAAAAGTATACCAGTGACTGAGCCTACGAGTGACTAGAAAAGGCCAGCCAACCCTGGTACAATGTGCAGTGGTGCGTAAGGGTTTTGCAGATTAAAATAAATCTCAAAGCGCCATGGTATTGAGATGAACCGGTTTTAGAGTATTTACATGATGCATAGAAAGTGTAGTGTACTGTTTAAAAACAAATCTGTTTCTGTATATATTAATTACAAATCAGCCTTTAACTAGTTAAATCATGTTTCTAGTCTATTGCGGTTACAATGTGTAAACATTGATGTCCCAGGACCAGGATTGGTCCAGTAAACACTGTTGAAGTGTATAATTGTAATCCATATAATTATTAGCCTCATATACATTGTCTACTGGCATTGTTTTTAAATTGAGAACAATAGTCAAAAGTTTGGACACACCTACTCATTCCAGGGATTTTATTTATTTACTATTTTCTACATTGTAGAATAATAGTGAAAACATCCAAACTATGAAATCGTGTAGTAACCAAAAAACAAATTCTTCAAAGTAGCCACCCTTTGCCTTGATGACAGCTTTGCACACTCTTGGCATTCTCTCAACCAGCTTCATGACGTAGTCACCTGGAAGGAATTTCAATTTACATGTGTGCCTTGTTAAAAGTTAATTTGTGGAATTTCTTTCCTTCTTAACGCGTTTGAGACAATCAATTGTTTTGTGACAAGGTAGGGTATACAGAAGATGCTATTTAACCAAACTCCATATTATGGCAAGAACAACTCAAATAAGTAAAGAGAAACAACAGTCAATCATTACTTTAAGACATGTTGGTCAGTCAGTCTGAAAGAACTTTGAAAGTTTATTCAAGTGCAGTCACAAAAACCATCAAGCGCTATGATGAAACTGGCTCTCATGAGGACCACCACAGAAAAGGAAAACCTTTGCTGCAGAGGATAGGTTCATTAGGGTTACCAGCCTCAGAAATTGCAGCCCAAATAAATGCTTCAGAGTTCAAGTAACAGACATCTCAACATCAACTGTTTCGAGGAGACTGCATGAATCAGGCCTTGATTGTCGAAGTGCTGCAAAGAAACCACTACTAAAGGACACCAATAAGAAGAAGAGACTTGCTTGGGCCAAGAATTACGAGCAATGGACTTTAGACCGGTGGAAATCCGTCTTTTGGTCTGATGAGTCCAAATTTTTAATTTTTGGTTCCAACTGCCGTGTCTTTGTGAGACGATGAGTAGGTGAACAGATGATCTCCACATGTGTGGTACCCACCGTGAAGCATGGAAGAGGAGGTGTGATGTGTGAGGGTGTTTTGCTGGTGACATTGTCTGATTTATTTAGAATTTAAGGCACACTTAACCGGCATGGTTCCCACAGCATTCTGCAGCAATACGCCATCCCATCTGGTTTGCACTTAGTGGGACTATAATTTGTTTTTCAGCCGGACAATGACCCAACACACCTCCAGGCTGTGTAAGGGCTATTTGACCAAGAAGAAGAGTGATGGAGTGCTGCATCAGATGACCTGGCCTCCACTATCACCTGATCTCAACCAAATTGAGATGGTTTGGGATGAGTTGGACCGCAGAGTGAAGGAAAAGCAGCCAACAAGTGCTCAGCATATGTGGAAACAACTTCAAGACTGTTGGAAAAGCATTCCAGCTGACGCTGGTTGAGAGAATGCCAAAAGTCTGCAAAGCTGCCATCAAGGCAAAGGGTGGCTACTTTGAAGAATATGAAACACATTTTGATTTGATTACTACATGATTCCAAATGTACAATTTCATAGTTTAGATGTCTGTTTTCTCAGGAGTCCCTAAAACATTAAAACAACCCAAATTACAATTTCAAACTTATGTTACAATGCCCATAAAGCTAGCTGGCTAATGTTAGCTAGTCAGCTCGCTTGCAAAATAGCAATTTTCACTTCCATAATTTCATATGCATAATTGTTTGTCTCTACATTAACTAACATATTCCTCTCAACTGTAAATGTTTTGCATGATTCCTAATGACATTATAATTACTAACATTTGCTTCCATCCTAGTATTTTTGTCAGCCATCTTTGCTGAAGAAAGTCTCCAGCGTTGGGTTACCTAGTGTCAAATTCATCATGGGAACCACTCGATATGATTGGTCATTGCCCAGCTGTCGCCGCTGGTGATTTGCAGAAAGTTTGGAAATACTGAACTTTTTCACCGTCTCCCACGCCACGTTCGTGCTACCCAACGGTCTCCCGCCCACTCCACTTCTCACCGTTTTCCTTCCATTGAAAATCAATTGGAAGCGGTGTTTCACCGCGTGCTTGTGTACACGAAGGGATAGGTCTGCATATAATGCCCATAAAAACGCTTTGTCTTATTCTTGACAGATTTTGGTGAGAGTGAGCCCTCTCGCTTCAATCTCTTCCTCTGCTTAAAATATGTCACTGGAGAAAACATTAGAGCAGGCAAAACAGCACCCCTCTGTCTCTGTAGGTGTAGACCATGTATCTGATTCTGTCTGTCCAGAAATAGTATGACATGCCATACTCATTTGGTCCAGACAGCATCAGATACTTGGTCTACACATACTGAGACAGAGGGGTGCTGTTTTGCTCGCTCGGACGATTTATCTGAGATTGATGCGTCTTTCTGTCCGTGCATCTCTGTCAAATAAATAAATGGGCAAGGTGGTATGGTAGGGTGGGCAAGGTGGTATGGTAGGGTGGGCAAGGTGGTATGGTAGGGTGGGCAAGGTGATATGGTAGGATGGGCAAGGTGGTATGGTAGGGTGGCAAGGTGGTATGGTAGGGTGGGCAAGGTGGTATGGTAGGGTGGGAAAGGTGGTATGGTAGGGTGGGCAAGGTGGTATGGTAGGGTGGCAAGGTGGTATGGTAGGGTGGCAAGGTGGTATGGTAGGGTGGCAAGGTGGTATGGTAGGGTGGGCAAGGCCCACTCATAAAGCTGTACCTGTCTCCATGACTGGACACAACCACAGGTAACAGGAACACAACTATTCAAACACAGCAGACACCAGAGACTTCTGATAGGTTCCTGCTGCTTTCTGGATGGATGCATACACACACGCAGACACTCAGGCACAAACGCACACAAAACACTACATCTTGTACTTTTCTGTTGTGAGTACATGCATTACCTGTTCAATGAGCCATAATGCACCCGGGAGCTGGAGTTACTATGGTGATGTGACTTAATTGCCAATGCCGGGACCAGGGAGAGTAGATGACATAACACACACACACACACAGACTTTAACAATGTAGTCACCACGTCGCCCCTTGCATCCAGTAGTCCAGTAACATATTTTGTGGTGTGTCTGGGCCTGAGTAAATGCATACGGATGTAATCCCTGGGCAAGTTTGAAATAAATCTCCATGTCAGACACGTCAGGCTCACAAGCCTGCTGGAAGAGGCTCCCCCATTTCCTCCTCTCACAGGAAACCTCTTCTATATTGGTTTAATCTTAACAGAGAAAAATAAGGCCTCGATTTCACTCAAATCACATCATGAAGCTGGTTGAGCGAATACAAAGTTGTCATCAATGCAAAGGGTGGCTACTTTGAAAAATGTCAAATATATTTAAATTTGTTTAACACTTTTTTGGTTACTACATGATTCCATGTGATTTATTTCATAGTATTGATGTCTTCACTATTATTCTACAATGTAACAAATAGTCAAAATAAAGAAAAACCCCTGAAAGAGTAGGTGTCCAAACTTTTGACGGGCACAGTATACTCCATATAATCACACGTTTCATTTTGGTATGAAATGACCATTTCCTTCTCCTCTGAGTGGGCACAATGTTGGGTTTGATGTGGGTTGTTCTTGTGTGTGACTGCCATTCAATCACAACAAACCAAGGGCAGTGGTGAGTGGCGACAGCAAGGTAAACGAAGCTAGCTTTGCTATGGAGAGAAGTTTTGAATTTGGAGACTTCTCCCTTCCTGACTGACTCACCATCTCAAGATGGTTAGCTAATTCAGTCTATGTGTAGGCTGAAGCCTGCGCTAACCTTGTGTTTAGCAAAGATGACAGCAGTTAGCTAGCATTGCTTGGGGATAGCTGCAGCTGGCTAGCCCATCTAGCTAACTGATATTTCTCTGTCAACTCACAGTTATGCCAAGATGTCAAGAACCAGTGTCTGGAATGTATTTCATGAGACACTCGTTCTACAACGACTTGCTACAAAAGTAGCTTGCAACTTAGTTTCAGAGTTTCATCATGTCACGCAAAGAACATGGAACCGATGTCAACTGTGAGTTGAATGCCTCGTCTTCAGTCAGCTCAGCTGTCCTACAACACAATATTCAATAACTGGCTAGTTTTTTGTGATGGGACAATTGATACAGGAGTGCCGATGCAGTGTTTAAAGCACTACTGATCTGACAAAATGTACAAATGCTTGTTTTAAAGAGCATTATCACGTAATCAATGACATCCGAAGCTTCATTGTATCACATGGTGTTTCAAACTGTGTTTTGCAAAATGTGAGATCCCACTGAATTCGCAGTGGTTCCAGTGCTTTCAAACACCAACCTCGACTGGATACCGTACTTAGGCCTACAATGTACAGTAGTTAGGATTGTTCCATGTAGCCTCACCTGAATGGTACCTAAGCAGGAAGATTAGAGGACAATAGAACACTCACTGACGACAGAGAATGGGGTCAAATTCCAGTGAAGGCATATTTCGGGAAAAAAATTGTGACGCTTTCTGCATATTGTTGTTCAAACAATTCATCTTATTTATACTGAACAAAAATATAAATGCAACATGCAACAATTTCAAATATTTTAACAGTTCATACGGAAATCAGTCAATATAAATACATTCATTAGGCTCTAATCTATGAGTTTTACATGACTGGGAATACAGATATGCATCTGTTGGTCACACAGGAACACCTTTAAAAAAAGGTAGGGGCGTGGATCAGAAAACCAGTCAGTATCTGGTGTGACCATCATTTGTCTCATGCAGAGTGACATCTCCTTTGAATAGAGTTGATCAGACTGTTGATTGTGGCCGGTGGAATGCTGTCCCACTCCTCTTCAATGGCTGTGTGAAGTTGATGGATATTGTTGCTGTCGTACAAGTCGATCCAGAGCATCCCAAATATGCTCAATGGGTGACATTACTGGTGAGTAGTCCATGGAGGAACTGGAACATTTTTAGCTTCCAGGAATTGTGTAGAGATCCTTGCGACATGGGGCCTTGCATCATCTTGCTGAAAGGCGAGGTGATGGCGGCGGATGAATGGCCTCAGGATTTCATCACGGTATGCCAATTGTAAGCTCCCTTAAAACTTGAGTCTCCTGTGGCATTGTGATGTGTGACAAAACAGCACATTTTAGAGTGGCCTTTTATTGTCCCCAGCACAATGTGCACCTGTGTAATGATCATGCTGTTTAATCAGCTTCTTGATATGCCACACCTGTCAGGTGGATGGATTATCTTGGCAAAGGAGAAATGATAACTAACAGGGATGTAAACAAATGTGTGCACAACATTTTAGAGAAATAGGCATATAGAAGTTTTCTGGGATCTTTTCTTTCAGCTCATGAAACATGGGACCAACACTTTACATGCTGCGTTTGTATTTTTGTTCAGTGTATATAGGTTAAGCTTCAGTCTGAAGCATCCTAAATAATGCCGTAGATTCAGTTTTACAGCAAAATGAAGGGATTCACAGCAAAAAGGGAAGCATGATGTACGGTGCAAAACTGTAATGGCAGCTGATTGTAGGCTATTGACATCCACGACTAACAGCTGCCCCACAGAGATTTGATGAATATTGTGGAAAAAACTATAGATGAACACTAATGTGCATTGTGTTAAAAGCTCAGAGTAATGAACTGTTTTTGGCACAATTTGGTGAACGCCCCAAAGGCTTCAGAAAGTTTCCAATCACTACTAATTTGTCTTGCCTCTCCTTATGCTAATATAACCTAAATGTAATAGTGTTGTTGGTGTACCTTCACCAACAACACTAGTCTCAGGTTTGACAGTTGACAGCCCGCAGAAGTAGTAGTTAGTGTCGAATGTAATCCATATGCTGACCATCTTCCCAAGATTGCTGAACAACTTTATGGAAGCCTATTTTCACTAGAGTATTTCCAGAGCATCTGTGGCAGACCACCAGTCTTCGGCATGCCAGGGGGAGTAACCACACCGTATTGTCCGTGCATGACATTTCTCCCTTGGATCGGCCACCATGTGTTAATGGGCAAAAAGCGGGCATGTATGTTGACATAATCACGACGAACTCACTTACAAAACTCAGTTTTGGACAAGATTGACTTTATGACCCACATTATCCAACTTTGTAGTCAATTTTGACACTAGAATAAATGTTTATAGTTTTTTGCATTGATTACCACCAGCTATGTGGCTCATTGTAATTATTACATTTGTAGGTCCCAGGGAGGGGCTGAGTAAATATAAGCGCCAGTCTTGGGCAGATTTGTCTTGGTAGTGTTGGAGAGGGTGGCTGACCTGAGCCTGGTATACCACAACCTAAGTCTTAATGGAGAGGGTGGCTGACCTGAGCCTGGTATACCACAACCTAAGTCTTAATGGAGAGGGTGGCTGACCTGAGCCTGGTATACCACAACCTAAGTCTTAATGGAGAGGGTGGCTGACCTGAGCCTGGTATACCACAACCTAAGTCTTAATGGAGAGGGTGGCTGACCTGAGCCTGGTATACCACAACCTAAGTCTTAATGGAATGGACAGGTGTCCCTGCTCCTAGGCATTTTATAAATATTGTCAATTGCACCTGTAGACCGCCATCTTCAATAGTAAATAAAAGCACAACTTATGCACTGGATTCTGCCTGCCTCCTCCAACATTTCTACTCTTCCAACTGTTACAAGGTCCCGGCTTTAGAGTGTATTAAAGTAAGGAGGTGACCAAATAAATACATGTGGTGCTACATTTGCCTGTTCACTGACATAATGTAAGGATGTGCTAAACCTACAGGTCTTTTCCAACAGGAATCTGGGCTAACTGTGTGTGTACTATTTATGACAGCAGGTAAGCTGTATGTGTTCTCCCTCTGTGCTTCGACTAATTGTCTCCCTTTGTGCGTGCAAACCACACACACACACACACACACACACACACACACACACACACACACACACACACACACACACACACACACACACACACACACACACACACACACACACACACACACACACACACACACACACACACACACACACACACACACACACACACACACACACACACACACACAATAATGTCCCAGATCTCTAGAGTCCCCACCCATTCCTATAGGTTTAGACTGACCCCATAATGTCTTTGTGGGGGTATAATTGGCGGTCCATCTATCCCTCCTGCATCCTGTCCTGCCATGCTTAATCAGGTAGTTTATCTTCATTAGTAACCCAGGCATGTGTGTCTTCATCTGAGCCACATCTGGGCTAGTTAGAGAAGAGCTGCATTCACATCCCTGGAGAGTGGAGAATCAAGGAAGGGGCACGTGCCACTGCATGTCGCCTACTACATGTCTCTGATGTATGCTACAACATGTTGAGAACAGCCTCAATTCGTGGAGGCATGGATACAAGGTGTCGAAAGGGTTACACAGGGATGCGGGCCCATGTTGACTCCAATGCTTCCCAAAGTTGTGTCACGTTGGCTGGATGTCCTTTGGATTGTGGACTATTTTTGATACACACAGGAAACAGTTGAATGTGAAAAACCCAGCAGCGTTGCAGTTCTTGACACAAACCGGTGCGCCTGGCACCTACTACCATACCCCGTTCAAAGGCACTCTTTTGTCTTGCCCATTCACCCTCTGGATGGCACACATACACAACCCACGTCTCAGTTGTCTCAAGGCTGACTCCTGTCTCATCCCCTTCATCTACACTGATTGAAGTGGATTTAACAAGTGACATCAATAAGGGATCATAGCTTTCAGCTGTCATGGTGAGAGCAGGTGTTCATAATGTTTTGTACACTCAGTGTAAGCCTTTGCTATTTGTCTGTATTGGGTAAATCCATTTGAATGCAATCACTTCTAGACAGCATCTCTTTTGATTTAAACAACACTCTCCATACATGTTTGCCCATGGAAGAAATCATTATTTTCCACCATAATTTGCAAATAAATTCCTAAAAAATCCTACAATATACAGGCCTCTCTCATCTTTTTATGTGGGAGAACTTGCACAATTGGTGGCTGACTAAATACTTTTTTGCCCCACTGTATATGAGGTAGATATGTACGTGAAGCAGGGTAAAGGGACTAGACTTCAGGATAGGTAAGAGTAAAAAAAGGCAACAGTAAACATGTAGTCCCCCACGAATGATGCAGCGCCAATCAATGTCCTTTTGTGAATGATGACAAGACTCTTCACCCAAGTTTTATGAAAATCGTGAAAGTGGATGCCTGAGATATCACGTGTGACTAACATACGTACAGTTTATTACTATAGCGCCCCCCATTGGTCCAATCAGTGTCATTTTGGAAATGCCGGATCTCTATGGCAAGACGCATCATTCACCCAAGTGTCGTCAAAATCGGGACAGTGGTGTCTGAGATATCACGTAGGTTAGCGAGACTCGTATCCATGAGCATGTGTGCCAAATTTCAGAACTGAGTCAAACAGATCAAAATATAAACTTGTGACCGATATAGCGGCACCATGTGGTTGATATACATTTTTCTTGCATATGTAGTGTCGACCGTGTTTGCAACTTGTGTACCAAATTGTGTTGCAATACGAATATCCTTGACTGATTTATATCATTTTTGTGCCAGACCATGCCCACGTGAATGTTTATTGATCAATAACGGCCATGTTGTTTAAGGTACTCGTTTAGAAAATATTGCAGAATGGTCAAGTGTTTTTCACAAAAATCTATCATGGCAGACCATATTGGTCCCTGAAGCAAATTTGTTCCTTGTGTGAAGAGGGACGTATATAGCGAATTTCATGACTTTTGGTCAAATGGGGTGATGGGCGTGACCTTTCAAGTCTGCATTTTCAATCTTGTTATAGCGCCACCATCTGGCAAATCAGTGTAATTTTGTAAATGCCGGATTTCTATGGCAAGTCGCATCATTCATCCAAGTTTCATCAAAATTGTGCAAGTGCCGTCTGATATATTGCGTGTGACTAACGTGCGTACTAACATACGGATGGACAGACACCGATCCACAGTCCCCTCCCCGATTTCATCGTGGGGGACAAATATTTAATGACGTTGAATCAGCGTGAAAAACTTATTGGATTTTTAAAAAATCATCAATGTAAGGGAATTTCATATTTTCTTCACAACTTTTAACCTAAATCCAATCCAAGACGTTGAACTGACGTCTGTGCCGAGTGGGACGTCTCTAGGAATTGTTAGCAGCTGCTGGTCACAATTTCTCCATGAATAAATCAATATGGCATTAACATTTACATTTAAGTGGGATGAATGACACTGGATAAAAATAATGCCAACATCCATCTAGGCCACCTCACCCACAAATGAGGTCATTACGGGTGGCCGAGGATGGGCCCGAACAGAATAATTAAAAACACACCATGTCAACAGTGGGTCAAAAAATAAAAAGCCCCATCTGAGGGCATCAGTAATTGGCCATTTATGAGTTTGACAGCTCATTAATGGGTTTGTTAATAAGCTTTTTAGCTGAAGGTGTCAGCAGCCCTCCCACTGTGTGTGTGAGAGTGTGAGAGTGTGTTGTCAGTTTGAAGGGTTTCTAATGGTCTTCTATCTCTCCATCAGAAGCTCAAGACAGGCAGGCTTTGAGGAGCTGCTTCCCACAGTGGGAGAAGAGTTTTGTAGGTTATAGTGCTCTGTGAAGTCCCCAATCTCTCTCTCCTGTTGAGCTCATGGCAGGCCAGGCAAGTAGCATCTCACATATGGAGGTATCTGCAGGCATATGCTCAAATTCGCACACAAACAAACACTGTTGCTGCCTCAACCTCATCGGCTCTCTCAGACACATACAAATGCATTCACAATCCTCGACAGCTCTAGAGACGAGCGGGCCTTTATCAGGCCTTTTAAGGTATCAGCCTCAGCCAACTTACAAGCAGTATCACAGCTTCCAAGCAGGTTTGTTTTCTCCGCATTCTGTTCTCTGGCAATAGCACTAATCAAATTAGATGTCCACAAGCAATCAAGATGATGTCAGATGATTTTAATCAGGGAGAGAGACACCAGAGCAGTGAGGTGGTTGTTTGAGTTTGACCGTTGATGAGTTGGACTGTTGCCTTGACCATTTAGAGTGACCCCTTTTTTTTAAACGTTACTGGCCCTGTACATCCACAATGCGTGTGTGTGTGTGTGTGTGTGTGTGTGTGTGTGTGTGTGTGTGTGTGTGTGTGTGTGTGTGTGTGTGTGTGTGTGTGTGTGTGTGTGTGTGTGTGTGTGTGTGTGTGTGTGTGTGTGTGTGTGTGTGTGTGTGTGTGTGTGTGTGTGAGAAAGAGAGAGAGAGAGAGGTGAAGTCACCTCTTCTGCAATTACAAAAATACCCCACTGTCGGTTGACACATTGTGACTTAAACATTAACAACTAATCACACAACCAATGGGATGTGACATGTCCAGGTCACAACAGTGATAAAGAATTTCACCCCCCTCTTCCCAGGTAGAGTTATGGCTACTTGACCTCACAGAATGACACCACACCCCAGCACAGCTAATGCTTACAGCACATGCCCCCCCCCCCCCCCCCCACACACACACACCTCTAACCAATTCTGACATTTGATAGCTTGAAATTAATTGGTGTAATCAAATCAATCAAACTTTGTCACATGCACCGAATACAAGTGTAGACCTTACCGTGAAATGCTTACTTACAAGCACTTAACCAACAGTGCAGTTCAAGAAGAGTTAAGAAAATAACTACCAAATAAACTAAAGTCAAAAAATATATAAAACGTAACACAATAACGAGGCTATATACAGGGTACCGGTTCCTGAGTCAGTGTGTGGGGTACAGGTTAGAGGTAATTTCTACATTTGTATTGCTTTTTAATCTTTTTAATTAATTTTTTATGTTATTAACACTTTGTTCTAGCTAGCTATTTGTGGAGGTAGCTATCAGGTAAACACAATGAACTGACTATGCAGAGATAACAAACAGTGAGTAGCAGCAGTGTACAAAACAAACGGGGGTGGGGGGGTCAATGTAATAGTCCAGTGGCCATTTGATTAGTTGTTCAGCAGTCTTATGGCTTGGGGGTAGAAGCTGTTAAGGAACCTTTTGGTCCTAGACTTGGCGCTCCGGTACTGCTTGCCGTGTGGTAGCAGAGAAAACAGTCTATGACTTGGGTGACTGGAGTCTGGCAATTTTATGGGCTTTCCTCTGACACAGCCTTTTATATCGGTCCTGGATTGTAGGAAGCTTGGTCCCAGTAATGAACTGGGCCGTACGCACTAGCCTCTATAGAGCCTTATGGTCAGATGCCGAGCAGTTGCCATAGCAGGCGGTGACGCAACCGGTCAGGATGCTCTCAATGGTGCAGCTGTAGAACTTTTGAGGATCTGGGGACCCATGCTATATCTTTTCAGTCTCCTGAGGGGGAAAAGGTTCTGTCGTGCCCTCTTCACAACTGTCTTGATATGTTTGGACAATGATAGATCGTTGGTGATGTGGACACCAAGGAACTTGAAACTCTCAAACCCGCTCCACTACAACCCCGTTGATGTTCGCGCCCCCTTTCCTGCAGTCGACAATCAGTTCCTTTGTCTTGCTCACATTGAAGGAGAGGTTGTTGTCCTGGCACCACACTGCCAATTCTCTGACCTCCTCCCTATAGGCAGTCTCATCGCTGTTGGTGATCAGGCCTACCACTGTTGTGTTGTCAGCAAACTTAATGATTGTGTTGGAGTTGTGTTTGACCACACAAACAAACATGTGAACAGGGTGAACAGGGAGTACAGAAGTGTACTAACTACACACCCTTGAGGGGCCCCACATTGAGTATCAGCGTGGCAGACATGTTGTTGCCTACCCTTACCACCTGGGGGCGGCCCGTCAGGAAGTCCAGGATCCAGGTCCTTAGCTTAGTGATGAGCTTCGTGGGCACTATGGTGTTGAACGCTGAGCTGTAGTCAATGAACAGCATTCTCACATATGTGTTCCTTTTGTCCAGGTGGGAAAGGGCAGTGTGGATTGCGATTGAGATTGCGTCATCTGTGGATCTGTTGGGGCGGTATGCGTATTGGAGTGGGTCTAGGGCAGGGTTGCCCAAGTCCTGGTAATCCATCTGGCCCCGTGGCTTTGTGAATGTTGACCTGTTTAAAGGTCTTGCTCACATCGACTACCAAGAGCATTATCACACAGCTGGTGCTCTCGTGCATGCTTCAGTGTTGCTTGCCTCGAAGCAAGCATAAAAGGCATTTAGCTCATCTGGTAGGCTCCCGTCACTGAGCAGCTCACATCTGGGTTTCCCTTTGTAGTCCGTAATAGTTTTCCAGCCCTGCCACATCCGATGAGGGTCAGAACCGGTGTAGTAGGATTCAATCTTAATCCTGTATTGATGCTTTGCTTGTGATGGTTCGACTGAGGGCATAGCAGGATTTCTTATAGGTGTCCGGATTAGTGTCCCGCTCCTTGAAACCGGCAGCTCTAGCCTTTAGCTCGATGCGGATGTTGCCTGTAATCCGGTTACTGTGGGGACGACGTCGCACTTATTTATGAAGCCGGTGACTGAGGTGGTATACTCCTCAATGCCATTTGATGAATCCCGGAACATATTCCAGTCTGTGCTAGCAAAACAATCCTGTAGCGTAGCATCCGCGTCATCTGACCACTTCCGTATTGAGCGAGTCACTGGTACTTCCTGCTTTAGTTTTTGCTTGTAAGCAGGAATCAGGAGGATAGAATTATGGTCAGATTTTCCAAATGGGGGTAGGGGGAGAGCTTTGTATGCATCTGTGTGTGGAGTAAAGGTGGTTGAGATTTGTTTTCCCTCTGGTTGCACAAGTAACTTGCTGGTACAAGCATTGTGTGAGCATTTTCTTGGTTGCTTATGGCCTTATATAGTTGGTTGATTGCAGTCTTAGTGCCAGCATCGGTCTGTGGTGGTAAATAGACGGCTACTAATAATATAGATGGGGACTCTCTTGGTAGATAGTGTGGTCTACAGCTTTTCATGAGGTACTCTACCTCAGGTGAGCAATACCTTGAGACTTCTGTAATATTTGACATCGAGCACCAGCTGTTATAGACAAAAAGACACACAACCCCACCCCTCGTCTTACCAGAGGTAGCTTCTCTGTTCTGCTGGTGCATGGAAAATCCCTCTAGCTCTATATTATCCATGACGTCGTTCAGCCACGACTCGGTGAAACATAAGATATTACAGTTCTTAATGTCCCGTTGGTAATAATCGTAGGTCATCAATTTTATTTTCCAATGATTGCATTTTAGCAAGCAAAATTGATGGCAGTGGGAGTTTACTTTCTCACCTACGGATTCTCAAAAGGCAGCCCGATCTGTGTCCTCTTTACCTCCACCTTCTCTTCACGCAAATGACGGGGATCTGGGCCTGTTCCCAGGAGAGCAGTAGATATTTTTCGTCAGACTCGTTAAAGGAAAAAGCTTCTTCCAGTTGGTAGTGAGTAATCCCAGTTCTGATGTCCAGAAGTTATTTTCGGACAGAAAAGGCGGTAGCAGCCACATTATGTACAACACAAGTAAAAAATAAGTTGCAAACAATGCAAAAAAAGAACAAAATAGCATAATAATTGGTTACAGGCATGTAAAACGTCAGCCATCCTCTTCGGCGCCATCTTATCCGTCTGCATCTAAAAGTGGATGCTAATAATAAGGAGCAGTCTGAAGATAAGCTTAATGTAGTCATTGTGTGCTAGGAATATGGGACCAAATACTTAACTTTTTCACAAGTACCAACACACGGGTGTGATCCTTCTACAGTTGTCCCTGTAGCATAAGATCAAACCGGTGTGATTACAAAGCTTATTTAGAACGGCCAGTTTCGAATGATGCAACAATCAGCATTTGAGCCGGCCACACTTTTTTTCAGAAACATTTTGCACAAACAGAGTCCTTACAAAGTTATGTCCAGAATGTGAGCAGTTTATTTGTGGATGCACTGTTCAGACATTCACAAAGGTATCTACAGCGTAACACAATCATCCAAACCGGAAAAATTTAGGCTACATTTGTCCTAGCGCTAACAAAGCAATAGGTCATATGTGTAACTCTCGCTGACAAACTACAATATGAATTAGCTAATATAAATTACTATTTAGAGTTAATCACATCATGGGTGAACTCACCATTGATCGAAATAATTGATTAAAACACTTTAGAAATGTAAAGTAATCCGACGATGGGTAGTTTCTGCGCGCTGCAATGCTTTTTTTCCCCTCACAGAAGCCAAAGATAATAAGAGGAGACAAGATGAGTTTGGTCTGTTTATAGTATGCATGTTCAAGGGGGTGTGTCGTCCACCATCGTTCACATCCCTCCATTTCATTTCTGGAAGTCTTCAAAAAATGAGTGAACTCTTACTCACCTCATTTTGTTATAACATCTTTGGTCCAACAGACGATTACGTGAAACCCAGAATGCATTACATGTCAACAAACATGGCTACACACAGCTGGAATTAGCTTAGCTCATCATAATCAGTACAATCTTCAAAAAAGTATTTTACACACATAATATGTGCCCATTACAATCTATGCAATAATCGTAATGCATGCAAACAATTGGGAAGTGCTTGGGAAATTTTGTCCGGGTCAGAAATGTCCCAAAAAATGAATTGTCCGCAAAAATAAAAATGACTATTTTTACGTGAATGAATGAGGAGGCAGAACACACCTCAATTCAAACTGTTTTTAGAAAATAAAAACTTGTTCGAATATCATTTGAAATTGAAGTTGAAAAGTCTATAAATAAAAACCTGCTAAGTGCCTTGGTTTGAGGGCAGCGCAGATTAAATGTACTGTTGAGTAACAATCACATTCTGGAATTGAGAGAACGTTCTAACATCACGTGCATAAAAAAAACTCACGCTGGGGCTTAATACACGTAAAACTGTTCACCCTTAAATTAAAGCTGACAGTCTGCACTTTAACCTCTGTCATTGTATCAATTCAAATCCAAAGTGCTGGAGTACAGAGCCCCCCAAAATTGTCACAGTCCCAATACTTTTGGAGATCACTGTACATGCGCACACACACAACTTCATTTTCCCTCCAAGAGACTCTGAGCAGACGATTGATGTGCTCTGAGTAATTAAAAAGCTAATGGGTTCCTCTAGCCCTGGAAGTGCAGGTGAAGAGAGCTCTGATTGTGTTTGCTTTGTTCAAGTGAACAAAGGCTCCGGGCTAATCTCTGTTGGAGAGCTCCGGCTATTTCACACACAGTGAGAGACTTATCACAGCCGTGAATAGGATGACGGATAGCAGGGCGTGATGATGATGGGGAGATAAGCGTCTGTTGGCTCAGGCTGTATACAATATGAACACCCCCTCCCTCTCCCTCTCCCTCCCACACAGTTAACATTCCCTCTCTGTGAGTGTGGTACCTGGTGTGTGCGTCATCCAGTCACAGTGGACTCAGTGAGTTCCACACAGATGGGACCTTCCTGCCAGTACAATACAGCAGGGGTACTAAGTATTATTTGAGAAGGTCCGGTCACACATTTCCTAGGTGGATAAGGTCTGGATGGATTTGGTCATTTATTGCTGTAGTAACAAACCCCCATCTCGCAGCCCAATGCGACCAAAAATGGTTCACACGCTTCTTGTTGGCGGAGAGAACATTTCGCAGTTTTAAAAGCAAATGTCCTGCAATTCTACACATTTTCCAGGTCTTATGTGTGTTTATGTGATACCAGGAGTCGAAGCCCAACCGAGTTCTGAAAATATTAAATAATGGGGTCCGTATTGACCGCGTTCTGGGTCTGTTGAGTATGGGGGGTATACAGTATATTTGCCATTTCATTTTGATGTTGTCTGGGAAACTCTTTCCTAATATTCCCTTCCAATACAGTGCCTCTCCAATGGTCGATGTTATGAATTCTAAAACGTCATGGATTGCCTGAAAGCTCATTCTCCAAATGGCCAAATCTGACAGGAGTAAATGACATAAAGTGCATGTACGCTAGTGTGTAACAGTATGAGTATCTCTGTGTGTGTCGAGTGCACAACAGAGCCTTGCACGTCTGACCCCAGGCATGTAGTCAGGGAGCTTGTTACATTACTCACATTGCTGTAAGTGTGTGTGTGTGTGTGTGTGTGTGTGTATGTGTGTGTGTGCACTCAACACATCTTTACACAATTACAGTCCCGGTCTGTTTCTCCTCCTCTAGCGTCAGAGCTTTTCAAACCAGCTGCCTGCCACCCATCTCTACTTCCCCTCAGACATAAAAAGAGTTCGGTGCTCTTACAAGGTTAAAAGGTCAAGGTTTAGAGTTGTGACTGGTTCGGTAAAGCTGTTATGACTGCTTTATGATGAGTCCTGGGGTTCAGTAGAAAATAAAATGTTGAAACTACCCGTAGAAAATTGCATGCCATTATGAAACTGCATAAACATGTAGTTTGGGTGACAATGACATCATGTGAATCTGGGCTGTATCTGGGCAGACTCTGCCCTACATAATGGATCATGGAGGCTCGGTACTGTAAGCCCCGAGTCTTTACTCCTCTGAAGTGTGGGCGCCACCTCCCTTCCTGTGTTCTCCTATGGCCCATTGGATGAGGTAGACACCCATAGAGAGGGATAACAGGACTCGTCAATTACCTGGTTAATGAGGACATTTATGGGACTTAAATATATATATATATATTTATTTTTATTTAACCTTTATTTAACTAGACATGTCAGTTAAGAACAAATTTATATTTACAATGACAGCCTAGGAACAGTGGGTTAACTGCCTTGTTCAGCGGCAGAACGACAGATTTTTACCTTGTCAGCTCGGGGATTTAATCTAGCAACCTTTCGGTTACTGGCCCAGCATTCTAACCACTAGGCTACCTGTTGCCCCACCTGGTATATAGGGATGTGGGATGGACCTCACAGCCAACAAACCACCACCCCTCTCAAGAATTACCGGTGAGAGGTACAAGCCCAATACTCTCCCCATCAATGGTTGGTGTGAAAGGCGGGGGGGGGAGAGGAGATGGAGGCAGAGGAGCATTCTGTACTCTTCAGGTACAGAACACTCTCCCCCACCTCCTATCCCTGTCTCCTCCCGTCCGCCATTCTTCTCCAGGTCCTGTGGGTTCCCAGAATACATGAGGTGCTAATCTGGGCGGGGGTGATGAATTAGGCAGGGTGTATTTGGGGAGCTGGAATAGTGTTTAATCACAGCCAGAGCTAATACTGTACTGCAGAGCATGAATAGTCTCACTGACCCCTGCTCCTATCAGCACATCCATCAGCAGTTTTCACTGGGAGGACAGACACACTGCTCCACTCCCCAATGCTGGGAATGAAATATCTACTGCCTGTGTGTGTTAGTGCTGAGCGATTAGTGATTGGAGGTCGTTTGGTTTGATGATTAAACAATTACAGTTTTTCATTTCAATATTATCATTTTGTTTTACATTAAATGCATCATGAAATGATGATATTCAAATGGTTTTTAGAGCTTTTTAAATTGAAATTCCAAAGCCAAAAATTGTGAACATTCGATTGCCAAAACATTGAAAATATTCCATTGTCTCGGTCAGGTCCACATTGGGTGGACATCAAAAGAAAAATAGGAAATTATGAAATAAAACATTTTTAGTTGTGTAATTCTTTGTTTGTATTGGATGACTTTATTAGGTTTCATTCCTTTTTAAAGTAATCATCTAATCTCTGCTCAGGTAGAAGCAACCAGCCAGGCCATCTAACGTTGTCTCTGTGCTCCATACTGTACTGTCTTTAGTCATTCTATTTAGCTAGCCAGCCTAAGTATGCTTCAGAGCTGTCTGACAAAATCCTTTTTTTAGTTCTTCAAAGTAGATACGGTACACTTTCCTGAATTGTCTCTGTCCCTCGTCGTTATCTTCTCTACATTCCACTCTCATGTGGTCTGTGTGTATCTAACCTAACGTAGCAGGCGTAAAAGTGTATCTGTCCAGAGATCTGTATATAATGATGAGATGCTCATGATGTCCCAAAGGCGGGAAGGCAGGCGACAAGCTTATGTCCAAAATAAGCCAAAAGAAAAGCATTTAGCTTATGCTTATTTTGGACATATTTTGGTGAGTGAAACCTCTCGCTTCGCCTTCTCATCTCTGATCCTTCTCTGAGCCAGAAAATACTGGAGCAATGGATTGTGGTCAATGTTGTTAAATACTGAACTAGGTTGAATATCTGCTTCATGAAAACTACAACTCCCTTCAGCAAAGCGCCCCACATAGTTCTTGACTTGATTTTTCAGATTTCTCTCGTGAATTATTCGATTTCTCTCTAGAGACAAAAAACTAGAACAAAATGGATTCAAGTATTTGAACCGACGTCTGTCGGTCAATTAGCTGATGAATAACTGAAAAACCAAAATGTTGGTTAATCGCTCAACACTAGTGTGTGTGGTCTACTCGCGCAATGACAGAAATAACATTTTTTTTGGTAAGATTTACAGAAATGTCACTACCGTTTCAAATCAGCCGAATTCCCTCACTTTGACCAAACGCAGGCCTTAGAGTCAACTACTTTTACACAATGAACATTGTACACACCAACTCCCAGAAGTATCCATTATTTCATATCGGGGACTGAATTAGTAATAGTCTGGGACTTCCATTGAATCAACAGCCTTCTTATAGTAATGACATTGGAGCTGACTGAACGTAATCAGACAGGATGGGTGTATATGCTTAAGAGATACCTAAAAGGAGTGAGGGTGCATGTGTTCGTGTGCATGTGAGAGATCAAGAAAAGGGGAGGGTACTATGAAACGAACAACGAACAAGCCGACACAGATACCATAGAATGTGGTCATAAAACATATTTTCCCCTCGCATAGTCAAATAGCTCAGTGGTGGTCATGCAGTCCAACCGTGCGGTCATAAACCCATTAACCATCACTAAATTCAATGGACGCCAAGGTAACCAGCATGACAGTCTAGAGACAGACAACCTGTTTCCCTGGGTGTCAATGAGGTTTACAACAGACCTCTTCCAGATGGACTGGAAAAGTGCTGCACTAGATGGGAGTATGTGTATGATGTCTGTTTGAGAGAAAGAGAGACAGCAGGTGTGTTTGGGCCCCCTAGCTATAATAATGCTCATTATTCTATGACAAAAGCATGAGTGGTCCCACTCACACATACATACAACGGGAGTCTCCACTATGTCACACCGTCAGCTAGTTTTCAGCTGACAGCACGGTGTAGCAGTAAAAGCAGACGCAGGAGGACTACATAGAATACACACAATCCCTCTATTACCCCCTACCTACCTACATACATACTTAGCTCTTATTCTCTTCAACTGTTCAACTGTTTCAATATTCCTGTAATGGAACAACACTATAACCTTATGTCAAACCCAACTAAGGAAGTCCCTACGCTATAATTGGAATATGTTGTGGATGGTAGGATATCTGAAAAGTTGTTTGTAGATCATCATTGTTTTGTAATCTAGTCAACGTACTGGCCCATCTACTCTACAGGTTCCATGAATCTAGCTTACTCTATACTTAGGGTATGGAGCTCTTCCTGAACTGACCTGATTATGAAACACTTTTTCCGGGTCAGGTCAGGTTAGCCCGGTCAACCAGACTGACCGCTGCGCTCATCATTCACAAAATAAAATAAAAACAATAAATACATTTATTCAATCAACTTTTTAAAATTATATTTCTCAAAAGCATTTGTATATTTTCTCTTCATAATAATACCTCACTGCAGTTCCCCCGACATTGAATACCACTGGCCTGTTGTGTAGCAAGGCACCACCTAGGTTTAACCCATAGAGACTTTCTGTGAAAGGTCTGGTTTATTATACAACCACATATCTAAACACTTTGTCTGTCACACTGTGCACCCACAGAGCCATATAAAACTAGGTAAAATAATGAAGTGCTTTAGAGAGAGAGAGAGAGAGAGAGAGAGAGAGAGAGAGAGAGAGAGAGAGAGAGAGAGAGAGAGAGAGAGAGAGAGAGAGAGAGAGAGAGAGAGAGAGAGAGAGAGAGAGAGAGATTACTTTGTGTGATGACTGATGAATGAGGTAGTCAAGATATAGTGGGAGCAAAGATACTGCTCCCTTCACTAGGGACCTTGTGGATTTCTTTCTCAAGCACACATCTCCACCTACATCCACCCACACCTACACACCCCCACAGTCTTTCCCATTATCTGCTAAGAATTCAGTTTTCTGATAATTATTCCCTATTGGAATTTGGCCTGAGGTCACCGTAAAGCAGGTTTTAGTAACTTGAATCTGGGCCCGGCTCCTATATGAGTGTGTCAGTCTCTGTCGGTATTCTTGCTAGCTAGCTGTCTTTGTTTCTGAGCCAGAGGCTATACTGTATCAGATGTATTTGCTGATAGAAAGGCATAGCACTCTAACAAGACATTCTTCCCTCTGCCATATTTCAAAGATATATAATCATTGGCTGTTATTATTTGTAGTATAGGGATTGGAGTACGTGTACAATATCTCTGTGTGTGTATGTGTGTGTGTGCATGTGTGTGAGAGAGAGAGTGAGTACAGCCCAGGCAGCTCTCCTCTTTGATTGAGGAGATAAAAGGTGCTGTTCATTCCACTGGTTGTTATATCAGTATATAAAGCCTGATGGTGGGAACCTCTCTAATAATCACCTTACAATTCCCAATATTAAACCTTAACTGTTAAGAAATGGAGAAAACGCAATCAATTAGAGCAGCGTCTCTCGGGGCAACTTTACCCTAGTCTGTCACTCTCTCCCACCAGGTACACTCAAATAGATTTGATGTAAATCATCTGTTTTCCTGTCCAGGACCTTGTCTATATCACATACCCTAAGATGGTGGTGCTGAGGGCACCCGGTTTGCCGGTTCCTGCTCAACATAGCTTTGTTATGGCTATTTGTGTGTTAATTATTACTTTGTTTGCTAAGAATGTTCGTGCCATAATTTCCTACGACCGAAAAATACTTCTGGATCATGACTCAGAAGCTAGGGGGGAGGGGTATGTTTCCTCAAACAATTCCTGGTGTACCGAAAGTTGAAAACATCGCAAGCTCCGGTTCACCCGACCTGGAGTTTCTGATGCTGCGATGACATCCCCACTCTATGCCGAGGGGATTCACATGTGTTATTATCACAGCTATGTACAACACCAAGGCGGCACTAAGCGAACTGTACAATATTATTAGCCAGCAAGAATCCTCTCACCCAGAAGAGATCTATTGTCGCAGGTGACTTTAACCAAGCCTGTCTAAAACAAATTTCCCCAAAATATCACTAACATATATCCTGCCCCACAAGAGGATCCAGTGTGCTTGACCATGTATACACAAACATCTGTCACGTACAAAGCCACCCCTCGCACTCACTTCGGCCAATCAGATCACATCTCTGTTCCTACTCCCTGCCTACAAGCAACAACTCAAGAGGAAATCACCAACTGAGAACAATGAGGCGCTGGACAGAGGAGGCAGAAAATGCTGGAGGATGGTTTTGAGAATACTGATTGGAATATGTTCAAAGATTCCTCCATCCAGGACTCAACCATCAACATTGGTGGACCGTCAGTTACAGGCTTCATTAGGAAATGTGTTGATGATGTACTACAATAACAATCCGGACATACCCCAACCAAAAACCATGAATGAATGGAGATATTCATACAATGTTGACTCAACACAGACTCAAACTTGAATTGATGTTCGACAACTCAGACTGGCGTCACGTGGAAAGGACTACAGACTATCAATCACAGACTACAAAGGCAAATCCAGCCGAGCTTAACACATTCTACGCTTGCTTTGAAGCAGCCAATACCGAGCCATCAAGGAAGACTCACTGCTCCGGACGACCAGTCTCCGAGGCTGACTGAGGAAAACTCTCAAAAGATACCCAGATGGCATCCCTGGCTATGTCATCAGAGTGTGTGCTGACCAGATGGCATCCCTGGCCACGTCCTCAGAGTGTGTGCTGCCCAGATGGCATCCCTGGCCACGTCCTCAGAGTGTGTGCTGACCAGATGGCATCCCTGGCCACGTCCTCAGAGTGTGTGCTGAGTAGATGGCATCCCTGGCCACGTTCTCAGAGTCTGTGCTGACCAGATGGCGTGTGTCTTCATCTTTAACCTGTCCCTGTCCCAGGCTCTAGTCCCCACCTGCTTTAAGGAGACCACCATTGTCCCAGTGCCCAAGAAAAACAAGGTGACATTCCCAAATGTGTCCTCAGTCCTCTGCTGTGCTCCCTGTTCACCCACGACTGTGTGACGTTGCACACACAACTCCATCATCTAGTTTGCTGACGACACCAGGGTTGTCGGCCTGATAACCAACAACGACGAGTCAGCCAATAGGGAGAAGGTAAGTGAACTGGCATTGTGGTGTTGACTTCAGGAAGCAAAGGAAGGAACATGTCAAGAGGGCACCACAGCGTCTCTACCACCTAAGGCGTCTGAAGAAATTCAGCATGCTTCCCCGGGTCCTCTCCAAATACTACCGCTGCACCATCGGGAGCGTCCCGTCTGATTGCATTATGGCCTGGTATGGGAATTGCTCCGTCCAGGACGGCAAGGTCCTCCAGCGGGTGGTGAAAATGGCCTAGTCCATCACTGAGACTGTGCTCCCACCCATCCAGGACATCTACTCGAAACGGTGCCTGAGGAAGGCACGCAGCATCATCAAGGACCCCACACACAAGCTGTTCGGAAGACGGTATCTGAGCATGAGGTCTGATAGAAACTGTCTCTGAGGCATCAGATTGCTGAACACTTGAACTGGACTGACCACACACACACACACACACACACACACACACACACACACACACACACACACACACACACACACACACACACACACACACACACACACACACACACACACACACACACACACACACACACACACACACACACACACACACACACACACACACACACACTTCTTATACTGCTCAATTTATACACGGCCCCCTTATCCCCAATACATGTGTAAATATTGGACTATGAATTGTGTATTTCTGTATTGTACTTATGCTAAAATGTTTATTCTACTGAGCCATTTACTTTGTTCGTATTCTCATCTTTTGAACAAAAATAATCTTATTGTTGTTGCATTGTTGAGAAGGAACCTGCACGTAAGCATTTCGTTGGACAATGTATACCATGTGTATCCCGTACATACAACTAAGAAAAACAGCCTCCACTTTACTGATGAAGTGGATTGAAGGTTGGAGAGTGCGAAAGAGGGGTAGTGAGAAAGCATAAGAGAGCGATAGATAAACGAAAGAAGGAGAGTGCATTAGAGAGAGGGAGGGGAAAAGATGAAAAGTAAGAGAGACTGACAGAAATTGCAAGCGAAGGAAGGTGATAGTGTTTTAGAGAGAGATGAAGACAGACGGAGGGAAAAATACGTTGTGTTCTCTCAGTCAGACTGGCGCAGAGCGGAGCCCTGCTCTCTGTTCAAACCGGCTGACCCAGATACAGCCGAATTAGTGACAGCCTCAAAGAGCAGAGAGAGAAAGTGTGTTCGTGTAAGACAGGAAGTGAGAGGAAGAAAAAGAGAGAAGGGGGGGGGGCAAATAGAAAGAGGGAGATGGAAAGGGAGACAGAAAGAGAGAGTGCAAGTGAAAGAGAGCAAACATTTTTGCCTCAGACTCGCTGCTGATGACAAGTTGCTGTCTACATCTCCATTCTCCACCAAGATCTTCACCTCTCTCATTTCCTCTTCATCTCTACCCCTTATTTCACCATCCTCTCTCATTTCCTCTTCACCTCTACCCCTTATTTCACCATCCTCTCTCATTTCCTCTTCACCTCTACCCCTTATTTCACCATCCTCTCTCATTTCCTCTTCATCTCTACCCCTTATTTCACCATCCTCTCTCATTTCCTCTTCATCTCTACCCCTTATTTCACCATCCTCTCTCATTTCCTCTTAATCTCTACCCCTTATTTCACAATCATACAGTTCTCATTTCCTCTTCATCTCTAGCCCTTATCCACCATCATACCTCTCTCATTTCCTCTTAATCTCTACCCCTTATTTCACAATCATACAGTTCTCATTTCCTCTTCATCTCTAGCCCTTATCCACCATCATACCTCTCTCATGTCCTCTTAATCTCTACCCCTTATTTCACAATCATACAGTTCTCATTTCCTCTTCATCTCTAGCCCTTATCCACCATCATACCTCTCTCATTTCCTCTTAATCTCTACCCCTTATTTCACAATCATACAGTTCTCATTTCCTCTTCATCTCTAGCCCTTATCCACCATCATACCTCTCTCATGTCCTCTTCATCTCTACCCCTTATTTCACCATCCACTCTCATGTCCTCTTCATCTCTATCCCTTATTTCACCATCCACTCTCATGTCCTCTTCATCTCTACCCCTTATTTCACCATCCACTCTCATGTCCTCTTCATCTCTACCCCTTATTTCACCATCCACTCTCATGTCCTCTTCATCTCTACCCCTTATTTCACCATCCACTCTCATGTCCTCTTCATCTCTATCCCTTATTTCACCATCCACTCTCATGTCCTCTTCATCTCTACCCCTTATTTCACCATCCACTCTCATGTCCTCTTCATCTCTACCCCTTATTTCACCATCCACTCTCATGTCCTCTTCATCTCTATCCCTTATTTCACCATCCACTCTCATGTCCTCTTCATCTCTACCCCTTATTTCACCATCCACTCTCATGTCCTCTTCATCTCTACCCCTTATTTCACCATCCACTCTCATGTCCTCTTCATCTCTACCCCTTATTTCACCATCCACTCTCATGTCCTCTTCATCTCTACCCCTTATTTCACCATCCACTCTCATGTCCTCTTCATCTCTATCCCTTATTTCACCATCCACTCTCATGTCCTCTTCATCTCTACCCCTTATTTCACCATCCACTCTCATGTCCTCTTCATCTCTACCCCTTATTTCACCATCCACTCTCATGTCCTCTTCATCTCTACCCCTTATTTCACCATCCACTCTCATGTCCTCTTCATCTCTATCCCTTATTTCACCATCCACTCTCATGTCCTCTTCATCTCTATCCCTTATTTCACCATCCACTCTCATGTCCTCTTCATCTCTACCCCTTATTTCACCATCCTCTCTCATTTCCTCTTAATCTCTACCCCTTATTTCATCATCCTCTCATCTCTATCCCTTATTTCACCATTCTCTCTCATTTCCTCTTAATCTCTACCCCTTATTTCACCATCCACTCTCATGTCCTCTTCATCTCTACCCCTTATTTCACCATCCTCTCTCATTTCCTCTTCATCTCTACCCCTTATTTCACCATCCACTCTCATGTCCTCTTCATCTCTACCCCTTATTTCACCATCCTCTCTCATTTCCTCTTAATCTCTACCCCTTATTTCACCATCCTCTCATTTCCTCTTCATCTCTACCCCTTATTTCCTCTTCATCTTTACCCCTTATTTCCCTCTCACTATCATCCCTCTCACTATCATTTTCCATCTCTACACCACTATCTCCCAACTACCCTTCTCAATTCCAGCCACTCTCTGCCCATTTCCTTTCCTCTGTCCACTCTCTCTCCAACTCCGCCAACCATCTCAACTCTATTTTTCTCTTGCTCTCTCATTCCCAATCTACCTCTATTCCTACTTCACACTCTCTTTAGTCGGTATTCTCAATCAATAACAACACCATGGTCCAAATCAATAAAGTACTCCTTTGTTCTTTGCTGTTTTTTAGTGTTCTGCCATCGCTGCCACAACACAACCATGATACACAATGAGATTATCTAGCAGACCATAGGGAAAAGCACATTAGTGCCTAGATGACACTCCATACATTGCCTGTGTTCATTTGTCTGAGCGGCATCTACGTAGATATCATGTCTTTCAGGAATCACTCACCAACCCATAGGGCGTAATGGTCTGACTTAGGTAAAGTGTCAAGCCAATCATTTTAAATGGCAGGAGATAATACATCCGCTAAAACATGTTTGCTCATATTAATAACCATGGCTTTCTCTAAGGGTTCTATTTTAACAAACCTAACGCAATGATAAATCTAAGCGCTGGTGGTAACGCTATACTGTAGGTTTGGGGGTGTCATAACTATTTTTGCTATTTTCACAACCACAATTATGGGCGCAGTTGCTGGCGGTGGCGCAAAATGATTGGGTTTTGATAAATAAACAAGTTGTGGGTGTGTCGAGGCTTGGCTCCTCATTAGCCAATCAGAACAAGCCCCTGGCTAGGTATGTGGTTAATTCAAGTTGTCTATTTATGATGGGAGGGCTGCCGTCTTATCGGCTCTTAACTTGTTTGGGATAGAGGGCAGCATTTTCACTTTTTGATGAATAGCGTGCCCAGAGTGAAATGCCTCCTACTCAGTCCCAGATGCTAATATATGCAAATTATTATTAGTATTGGATAGAAAACACTCTGAAGTTTCTACAACTGTTTGAATGATGTCTGTGAGTATAACATAACTAATACGGCAGGCAAAAACCTGAGAAAATCCAAACAGGAAGTGGAAATCTGAGGTTTGTAGTTTTTGAACTCCTCCCTATCGAATACACAGTGGGATATGGGTTATTTGTCACTTCCTAAGGCTTCCACTAGATGTCAACCGTCTTTAGAACGTTGTTTCAGGCTGCTCATGTGAAGGGGGGCCGGATGGGAGCTGTTTGACTAAGGGGTCTGCTTACAGCCTCGTTCTCAGTCACGCGCTTTCACTTGAGAAGTAGCTCTCGTTCCATTGCTTTTCTACAGACAATAGAATTCTCCGGTTGGAACATTTATGATAAAACCATCCTAAAGATTGATTCTATACTTAGTCTGACAAGTTTCTTCTTCTTTTTGAACATTTCGTCCGAATGGACCAGATCACACTTTTGGATTTGTTTACCAAACGCCCTAACAAAAGAAGCTATTGGACATAAATGTACATAAATGATGGACATTATCAAACAAAACAAGCATTTATTGTGGAACTGCGATTCCTGGGAGTGCATTCTGATGAAGATCATCAAAGGTAAGTAAATATTTATAATGCTATTTATGAATAATGTTGACTACCCAACATGGCGGATATTTCTCTGGCTGGTTTGAGCTCTGAGCGCCGTTCTCAGATTATGCTTTTTCCGTAAAGTTTTTTTGAAATCTGACACAGCGGTTGCATCAAGGAGAAGTGAACTCTAAAGTTCCATGTATAGTAGTTGTATTATCAACATTTATTATGAGTATTTCTGTGAATTCATGTAGCTCTCTGCAATATCACTGCATGTTTTGGAACTACTGAACGTAACACACCAATGTAAAATAAGATTTTGGGATATAAATATGAACTTTACCGAACAAAACATACATGTATTGTGTAACATGAAGTCCTATGAGTCCATCTGATGAAGATCATCAAAGGTTAGTGATTAATTTTATCTCTATTTGTGCTTTTTGTGACTCTCTTTGGCTGGAAAAATGGCTGGGTTGAGTTGGTGATGACCTAACATAATCGTTTGTGGAGCTTTCGCTTTAAGCATTTTTGAAATCAGACACTGTGGCTGGATTAAAGAGAATGGTATCTTTAAAATGGTGCCTAATACTTGTATGTTTGAGAAATTTGATTTATAAGATTTCTGTTGATTTGTATTTGGCGCCCTGCAATTTCATTGGCTGTTGGCGAGGGGTTCCACTAGCGGAAAGTCCTAGACAGGTTAACCAATCATGCTATTTTGTTTGTTTTTCCGTGTTTGTAACTTGTTTTGTGCAAAATGTTGCTGCTACTGTCTCTTATGACCGAAAAGAGCTGCTGGATTGGGTTGGTTGGGTTGGGTGAATAATGGCCCATTCCTCCTGACAGAGCTGGTGTAACTGAGTCAGGTTTGTAGGTCTCCTTGCTCACACACGCTTTTTCAGTTCTGCCCACAGATTTTCTATAGGATTGAGGTCAGGGCTTTCTGATGGCCACTCCAATACCTTGGCTTTGTTGTCCTTAAGCCATTTTGCCACAACTTTGGAAGAATGCGTGAGGTCATTGTCCATTTGGAAGACCCATTTGTGACCAATCTTTAACTGATGTCTTGAGATGCTGCTTCAATATATCCACATCATTGTCCTACCTCATGATGCCATATATTTTGTGAAGTGCACCAGTCCCTCCTGCAGAAAAGAAACCCCACAACATGATGCTGCCACCCCCATGCTTCATGGTTGGGATGGTGTCCTTCGGCTTGCAAGCCTCCCTCTTTTTCCTTCAAACATAACGATGGTCATTATGGCCAAACAGTTCTATTTTTGTTTCATCAGACCAGAGGGTATTTCTCCAAAAAGTATGATCTTTGTCCCCATGTGCAGTTGCAAAACCATAGTCTGTCTTTTTATGGCAGTTTTGGACCAGTGGCGTCCTCCTTGCTGAGCGGCCTTTCAGGTTATGTCGATATAGGACTTGTTTTACTGTGGATATAGATACATTTGTTCCTGTTTCCTCCAGCATCTTTACATGGCCCTTTGCTGTCGTTCTGGGATCAATTTGCACTTTTCGCACCAAAGTACGTTCATCTCTAGGAGACACCACACGTCTTCTTCTTGAGCGGAATGACGGCTTCATGGTCCCATGGTGTTTATACTTATGTACTATTGTTTATACAGATGAACGTGGTACCTTCAGGCATGTGGAAATTGCTCCCAAGGATGAACCAGACTTGTGGAGGTCTACAATTTATTTTCTGGGGTCTTGGCTGATTCCTTTTGATTTTCCCATGATGTCAAGCAAAGAGGCACTGAGTTTGAGGGTAGGCATTGAAATACATCCACAGGTACACCTCCAATTGACTCAAATGATGTCAATGATCCTGTCAGAAGCTTCTAAAACCATGACATCCTTTTCTGTAATTTTCCAAGCTGTTTAAACGTCTGACCCACTGGAATTGTGATACAGTGAATTATAAGTTAAATAATTTGTCTGCAAACATTTGTTGGAAAAATTACTTGTGTCATGCACAAAATAGATGTCCTAACCGACTTGCCAACGAGAAGTTTGTAGAGTGGTTGAAAAGGGAGTTTTAATGACTACCACCTAAGTGTATGTAAACTTCCGCCTTAAACTCTCTAGGTACAGTTTTCATCTGGATTTTTCGTAGCTGTCTACATACCACCACAGACTGATGCTGGCACTAATACTGGGCGCAATGAACTGTATATCGCTATAAATAGGAAAACGCTCATCAAGAGGCTGCGCTCCTAGTAGGCAGGGACTTTAATGCAGGGAAACTTAAATCAGTTTTACCTCATTTCTATCAGCATGCTAAATGTGTAACCAGAGGAAAAAATTCTAGACCACCTTTACTCCAGACACAGAGACGCGTACAAAGCTCTCCCTCGCCCTCCATTTGGCAAATTCTATCCTCCTAATTCCTGCTTACAAGAAAAAATGTAAGCAGGGAGCACCAGTGACTCGGTCTATAAATAAGTGGTCAGATGAAGAGATGCTAAACTACAGGACTGCTTTGCTAGCACAGACTGCAATATATTCCGGGATTCTTCAGATGGCATTGAGGAGTACACCACATCAGTCACTGGCTTTATCAATAAGTGCATTGAGGGCATCGTCCCCACAGTGACTGTACGTACATAACCCAACCAGAAGCCATGGATTACATACAGGCAACATTCGCACTGAGATAAAGGGTAGAGCTGTCGCTTTCAAGGAGCGAGACTCTAACACGGAAGCTTATAAGAAATCCTGCTATACTATCCAACGAACCATCAAACAGGCAAAGCTTCAATACAGGACAAAGATCGAATCGTACTACACTGGCTCCGATGCTCGTTGGGTTTGGCAGGGCTTGCAAACTATTACAGACTACAAAGGGATGGGACAGCTGAGAGCTGCCTAGTGACACGAGCCTACCAGACGAGCTAAATAACTTCAATGTTCGGTTCGAGGCAAGAAACACTGAAACATGCATGAGAACATCAGCCGTTCCGAACGACTGTGATCACGCTCTCCGCAGCCGATGTGAGACCTTCAAAACAGGTCAACATTCACAAGGCCGCAGGACCAGACGGATTACAGGACGTGTACTCCGAGCATGCGCTGACCAACTGGCAAGTGTCTTCACTGACATTTTCAACCTGTCCCTGTCTGAGTCTGTAATACCACCATATTTCAAGCAGACCACCATAGTCCCTGTGCCCAAGAACACTAAAGTAACCTGCCTAAATGACTACTGACCAGTAGCACTCACGTCTGAAGCCATGAAATGATTTGAAAGACTGGTCATGGCTCACATGAACACCATTATCCCAGAAACCCTAAACCCACTCCAATTTGCATACCACACCAACAGATCCACAGATGATGCAATCTCTATTGCACTCCATACTGCCCTGTCACACCTGGACAAACGGAACGCCTATGTGAGAATGCTTTTCATTGACCTCAGCACACCCAAGCACACCAAGACAGTCATGAAGAGGGTACGACAAAACCTATTCCTCCCCAGGAGACTGAAAAGATTTGGCATGGGTCCTCAGATCCTCAAAAAGTTTTACAGCTGCACCATCGAGAGCATCCTGACTGGTTGCATCACTGCCTGGTATGGCAACTGTTCGGCCTCCGACCGCAAGGCACTACAGAGGGTAGTGCGTACGGTCCAGTACATCAATGGGGCCAAGCTTCCTGCCATCCAGGACCTCTATACCAGGCGGTGTCAGAGGAAGGCCCTAAAAATTGTCAAAGACTCCAGCCACCCTAGTCATAGACTGTTCTCTCTGCTACTGCACTGATCTCAGCTGTGCCGAAGTGCCAAGTCTAGGTCCTAGAGGTTTCTAAACAACTTCTACCCCCAAGCCATAAGACTCCTGAACAGCTAATCAAATGGCTACCCAGACTTTTTGCATTGACTCTGTACCGGTACTCCCTGTATATATATATATATATATATATATATATATATATATATATATATATATATATATATATATATATATATATATATATATATATATTTTATATTTTTTTTACCTTTATTTAACTAGGCAAGTCAGTTAAGAACAAATTCTTATTTTCAACGACGGCCTAGGAACAGTGGGTTAACTGCCTGTTCAGGGGCAGAACGACAGATAGCCCCGCTATTGTCATTTACTGCTGCTCTTTAATTATTTGTTATTCTTATCTCTTACTTTATTTTCTCCTCTGTATTTTCTTAAAACTGAATTTCTTGTAAGTAAGCATTTCTCTGTAAGGTGTAAACCTGTTGTATTCGGCACGTGACAACATTTGATTTGTATTTATTTTATGTATTGCAATGTCATCAACTCCAATTTGAATGTTAGTCTAGCTCACTAAATAGCCTGCCCCATTTGCTAAATATGTTAAACTTGTTTGCAGTCCGCATTGTTCTAATTGCGTTGCTTCAATATGGAAATACATTACAGCCTACTGTAAATTGCAGGCTGGACATTGCTGTGGGCGTATAATACAGACTAGGCAACTTAGACTATGGAGGGTTTTACGCACATCCTCACTTTTCACAGGAGCTGGATAAAGAGCCAAAATAAAGAGAAAAGTGAATGTCCACTCACCGTTTATAGTGTGAAAACGTGTTGTGTTTTATAAACACTCAATGAACCATCTTACAGATCAAATTTGCACTTCTCCAGCAATAGCAGACGGATTTGCATTGCATTCAAGCCATGTAGCCTACGTTCTCACCATAAACCCAAGGAAGGTGAATCTTTCTAATTAGTTTGGTTTTTAATCAAGTTAAACAAAAAATGATCAATCAATCTGCTTTTTAAACCAACAATGATAATTCTAAATAGGATTGGGTCAGAAGCATGATATCATAAATCACTTCTCATTCCATGGCACTGTGTGTGTAAAGTATGTCACGCAGCTTGCATAGCGAGTACCACTTCCTCCCGATTCGGCCCATTCCTGGCTTAAACTCTGGACTGCCTCACGAAGTCACGTGACCACCCTCCTCGAGCGTCTTAGCCGATTGTGCCACCTCAAAAGCTAGCTAATGAGGCGCCGCAAGCGGGACACGTAGGGCTGAGGAGTAACACACATCCCCATGTGCTACATGTGCACATATAAGCCTAAATGTCTTTATTCATAACATTTGCTTGTCTATAGAAACTACAAGGCTCCTGTCAATTGTGTCGTTGCCTATGTGTGAGGCGGGTTTTTTTTTTAAATGGTCGTCGGCATTATAAGAGAATTGAATAGTTTGGAGGAGCGCGTGTTAGTGGTGCGCGGGTCAGTTTTTTGTTCACCCGCAACTGCTAATAACCCATCCGCAACTGCCCGACTAGACGAGATGTGATAAGGTGAAAATCTGAGTCCCGTACCAGACCCAAACCCGCTAATATAGAAAATGCGCTGTAGGCTGGTCAGAGACTATTTTTTGACTGGGGGTGCATGATTTTTCTAACCTAATTTAGATGTAGCCTATGTTTCTGCTTATAATTTCAGACATTTTGGTAGGCTATTTGTTAGTCAACTTGTCAATAATTAGATACATGCAGCTTCTCTCCTGTCATTACTAGAATACTAAATAAACCCTTGATCACCAGAATGTCATAAATCGATAGAATGAATGCTTTAATCCAGTTTTCATCAGTACAGAGAAAATCCAATATATTTTTTTTTTTATAATAACAGGAAATATTTTCTTTGCAAAATGTCCAAATGACATCAGTTTGGCCGGTTGTAAGGAAATAGGAAGCTGTAAAAACGACCCAACATTTAGGCCTATGTTTCTGGTAAGATTTCAGTTCGGCTTGGATTCATTTTATGTGGTTGTAAAATACTATCAACCTTTATGATGCTGATAAAGATAGCACCTCTACAGACAATATCTAATTGCATTCCCATTCTCTCAAGAAGCTGAAAGAAAGAGATCATATTTCTCCCATCCTTTTCCCTTGTCAAAATATTGGTTACATTTGGTCTATAAATTACTGAAAGAAATGGTTTATTCTGCAGGAGGTAATATTAAGGCTATGTGAGAGGATATAGACCTACAGTCAGAGACAACATTTCTCTTTCCATTTAACCATCATCTGAACAGTAGGCTACAGATCCGTTGATGTGCCATAGGTCTATATCTTGTGACTGTTGAATTTGCTAACCGCCTCAATCTTCACACATAACATTGACGGCACTGCTATCATCCCTTTACCACTTCACCAAATCTTTCCCAAACATGACTTTTCTGGCCCTCCCTTCTTTCCAATTTCAACTCTCATTTTTGCAGCTTTTTTCTTATTGAATTAAACTTTACCACCGAGACATTGTCCTTTTCGGCATCCGTGGTTCGACTTCAACTTTTTCTGCACATCCCCAAATGGAACTGCTGGTTGAGTCAACCCGAACAGCACTAGCACAAATATATCTTTGGTAGCCTGATCGTTTGAGGGTCGCTCTTTGAAAATTGGGATGGATAGCCTACTCGAACAAGCTAAATGAAGTATGCAGGTATGTGTATTGTGAATAATGAAAAAGCAGGAGGGCAAAGACCTCCAAATTATTTCAAAGCCCTTAGTAGACCATTTAAAACCTCTTGATTCATAGGCTAGTTGGCTAATGGCCAGGATAAAAAGATGCACCTAAGTGACTCTGCTAAACTAGCCGTGATTAAGGGGAGGGAAGGCGAAATATGCAGAAACCAAGTATTTTTTATTTTGGGGGGAAATTCAGACACAAAATGCACATCTCTTCCATGGGCAGCATCAAGGCTAGGTAGGCTGTGCTTCCACTCTCAAAACCCATTCCATTATCAACTGCATTACTGTTAAGACCGGCTTTTTGTGGATCTTCAAACTTCCCATTACCCTGCATGAAATTGTCACTTTTGCGCTTGTTAAGGACACACCTCAAATATTGCCACCCCTTCCACCTCAGCGCAATTGAGCTGACGTTAGACAGGTAAATTGCCAAACCTGGCATTAGGTCTGGAAAATGCCAATGCGCCAGTTTTTACATAACGAAATTGCAAACTAATGTGCGTTTGACACTTGCGCCACCTTACCGCCAGACGAAAATAGAACCCTAAATGTAATTATTATATTGCTTTGTTTAAAAAAAGGGCCTGAATGGAAAGACATAGGAGCAGATTGAGGAGGAACAGAGGGAGGGACGTGAAGGGGTTGATGCTATATGGGAGACAGAGTAAACAGTGCCCACAGGCAGGCACACATGCACAATTTGTTGGTGTGGGTTCATGATGACTGACGGTCAGCCCTGGAAAACATCACTATATTCTGAGGAAGGGAATCAGCACCACCTGACAACACAATCAATGATCAAGCTTACAGTCCCTGACACCGCCATCTTATCAGTAGAGGAAAAAAACAACATTCCTACAGGTGCTTAACAACATACAGTTGAAGTCGGAAGTTTACATCAACTAGTTTTAACGACTCCAACCTAAGTGTTTCAACCACTCCACAAATTTCTTGTTAACAAACTATAGTTTTGGAAAGTCGGTTAGGACATCTACTTTGTGCAAGATACAAGTAATTTTTCAAACAAATGTTTGCAGACAGATTATTTCACTTACAATTCACTGTATCACAATTACAGTGGGTCAGAAAGTTTACATACACTAAGTTGACTGTGCCTCTAAACAGCTTGGAAAATGTTGTCATGGCTTTAGAAGCTTCTGATAGGCTAATTGACATAATTTGAGTCAATTGGAGGTGTACCTGTGGATGTATTTCAAGGCCTACCTTCAAACTCAGTGCCTCTTTGCTTGACATCATGGGAAAAACAAAAGAAATCAGCCAAGACCTCAGAAAAACAATTGTAGACCTCCACAAGTCTGGTTCATCCTTGGGAGCAATTTCCAAATGCCTGAAGGTACCACGTTCATCTGTATAAACAATAGAACGCAAGTATAAACACCATGGGACCACGCAGCCGTCATACCGCTCAGGAAAGAGGCACGTTCTGTCTCCTAGAGATGAACGTACTTTGGTGCGAAAAGTGCAAATTAATCCCAGAACAACAGCAAAGGACCTTGTGAAGATGCTGGAGGAAAACCGGTACAAAAGTATCTATATCCACAGTAAAACAAGTCCTATATCGACATAACTTGAAAGGCCACTCAGCAAGGAAGAAGCCACTGCTCCAAAACTGCCATAAAAAAGACAGACTACGGTTTGCAACTGCACATGGGGACAAAGATCATACTTTTGGGGGAAATGTCCTCTGGTCTGATGAAACAAAAACAGAACTGTTTGGCCATAATGACCATCGTTATGTTTGGAGGAAAAAGGGGGAGGCTTGCAAGCCCAAGAACACTATCCTAACAGTGAAGCACAGGGGTGGCAGCGTCATGTTGTGGGGGTGCTTTGCTGCAGGTGGGACTGGTGCACTTCACAAAATATATGGCATCATGAGGCAGGAAAATCATGTGGATATATTGAAGCAACATCTTAAGATGTTAAGCAACATCTTAAGCAACATCTTGGTCGCAAATGGGTCTTCCAAATGGACAATGACCCCAAGCATTCTTCCAAAGTTGTGGCAAAATGGCTTTAGGACAACAAAGTCACAAAGCCCTGACCTCAATCCTATAGAAACTTTGTGGGCAGAACTGAAAAAGCGTGTGCGAGCAAAGAGGCCTACAAACATGACTCAGTTACACCAGCTCTGTCAGGAGGAATGGGACAAAATTAACCCAACTTATTGTGGGAAGGTTTTTGGAAGGCTACCCGAAACGTTTGACCCAAGTTAAACAATTTAAAGGCAATGCTACCAAATACTAATTGAGTGTATGTAAACTTCTGACCCACTGGGAATGTGATGAAAGAAATAAAAGCTTAAATAAGTAATTCTCTCTACTATTATTCTGACATTTCACATTCTTAAAATAAAGTGGTGATCCTAACTGACCAAAGACAGGGAATTTTTACTCAGATTAAATGTCAGGAATTGTGAACTACTGAGTTTTAATGTACTTGGCTAAGGTGTATGTAAACTTCCGACGTCAATTGTAGATACCACAGAGCATCAACACCTTGGTTCTGTAGAAAACTAGTGGATGATGGAATGTACGCCTACTTTGACAATCTGGAAGAGTGTTATAATAATCCAATCCATTATGTCCGTATAGGTGTAAATAAAATAATGTAATAAAATAAGAGGTGCCCAAAGAGTGTGTCATTGATACAATAGCATGTTGTACTTTACCTCCAAATAGCCTACAAGTGATTTCTTAGACACATTGAGTCGCAACTAACATTCAACTTTGAGCTTGCTTCCCCTAAGATAAAACCTAACTCTGTATTTGGTAAGTAGCATTACGTGAAATCTAAAATCTTTCGTTTTATGATCTCTCTTGCTTTGACAGTGTATAAGGGGGAGAATGCAGGAAGTTGTCGCCAGTGTCCCTCTCCCCTCTTGGTCATTTTTTTTTAACCTTACAAGAACGTGAATTGTTTCACTTTTCTCCACTTCAGTGGTGATCAAATAACATATTATGGTCATGTTCAGTTTCTCATGTTAAGTTCTTCTACCCATTTTAGACATAGGATTTTAAACACACGTTAAGACATTTTATTGTCAGAGCAAAATACACATAGCTGGGTTGTGTTTGAATTACGGTGGCATTTGGAAATGGCATTTGAGAAAAAATAAACATACTTTTTCAAGATGTTTGCATTTAAATGTATTTGCGTACATCTTCCCATAGTAAATCAACTAATATGGTGGCTTAATGACTTTTTACCATTACAATAACATTGGCCACAAGTAGGAGTAGTAACACCAATGATGGTAACGCCAATGAGACATTTTTGGTAAATGAAGATTTTCTTAAATGGCAAAAATTCTCAATTTTTATGTAAGCAACTATTTAAAACTAATTTACTAAAGTGATAATCAATCATTTTAAATTGACTAACGCCACGTAACACTTTGGATTTAGATAACAAATGATCAATGGAATCCTCAAATTTATGGCATACTAAATAATAATTGTATTTAATATATCCCCCAATAACAGTTTGCCATTGGAGAGAATGCTCATGGTCCTTGTTTATCTTTGTAAAGAGTGATTTTGAAGGGGGTAACATCAACGACATAAAACTGAGGGACACACATCATACTAGTAAAAGTTATGTTTTAATAGCATTCATTTTTTTTATTGATCAATACCATGTGTCAAACTCATTCCACGGAGGGCAGAGCTTATGCGGGTTCACACTTCTCCCTTGTACTTGATGAATTAAGGTCACTAATTAGTAAGAAACTCCCCTCACCTGGTTGTCTAGGTCTAATTCCATGGAGGGCCTACTGTCGGCAGGTATATGTTTTTTCCTTTCAATTAAGCCCTAGACAACCAGGTGTGGAGAGTTCCATAATTAGTGACCTTAATTTATCAGTCATGTACAAGAGAGGAGCGAAAACCCACAGACACTGCCGTCCACGGAATGAGTTTGACACCTTTGTTTTAACTTAACTCCTAGACTAGTTCATGTTAGCCACAACAAATTGGAATTCGTAACATAGCATTAATTTAGAAAAGTTGTAACATTTAACACATTTCAGTTCTTGCACCACACGTGGGTGGCAGGTACCCTAGTGGTTAGAGCGTTGGACTAGTACCGAAAGGTTGCAAGATCGAATAATTAATAATTAATTTTACATTATTTGTTGTAACTAATTTATGCGCAACCCTCGCTTTAGGTAAACATAACAAAGACCATTCTCATGGAAACTAAAAGGTCACACTCCAACCTGGTCTCAGAGCATGTCATATTATTCTGTATGTAAATCCGGAATACCGGAATATTATACAATATAGTATACCATACAATATTATGTTTCGTATGTATTTATTTGTTGATGTCCATCACCCATTTCGTATGATATGTTACGAATTACAATTCATATTATATGTTACGAATTTTAGCTAGGTGGCTAACATTACTTAGCTGGTTAATGTTAGCTAGGCTAGGGGTTAGGTTAGGGTTAAGTTTAGGAGTTCGGTTAAACGGTTACAGTTAGGGCTAAGGTTGGGGAAGTGTTAACTTACTACAAAGTAGTAATTAGCAGAAAAATTGCTAAAATTGCCTGTAATGAGATTTGAACTCACAACCTTTGGGCAACTAGACGTTCGTGCTATACCACCCTACTTTCGTTTTTGCCTTAAGTAAACATACCAAATGTAACACATACTAGTTCGTGTCCCTGATTTACCTTTCCTATATTACGTCTAGAATGAGACCACGCTGCACACTCACTATGAAGTGCCTACTAAAACTGATATTGAACAAAGTTCTAACATCACTGCCTATATTTTCATTCTTAGGAGCCTCATACAATAGTGAAACTCAATTACAAACACTCTCCCAAACGATTGCAAATAGGCAACTGTTCAACAAACCATTCTGGCAACAAGTTGTAAGTCGCTCTGGATAAGAGCGTCTGCTAAATGACTTAAATATAAATATATAATATAAATATAAGTATCTCACCTGCTTTCTCCGCCAAACACGAGAGCCCCATTACAAGCATGAGCAGCACACCAATGAAGCACATCTGCACACCGAGCAAATCCTTTCGCTTTTTCCGCCGAGCTTTGGTTTTCTGCTGGTTCAGCATCACTTGAAGCGGCCCACATCGCACCCGGACGGTCCCGGGCATCATGCCAACAGACATCCCATCCATGGATACGTTTTTACGGCGACAAGGCTTCTGGGGTACCAGAAAGTGAACGTGGAGGGAAGCCGGGAGAAAGAGGGTTTCGGAAAGTTACACAACGAAAGAGATGGGCGAAAGAAAATGTTGTTGTTCTATCTTGCGTCGGTTGCGATGTTGTCTTCTATATTACTTCGGACCGAAGTGTTGTTGTGGATGTTGCGAGAGGACTGAGCACTCCATGGATGCTTCAGTTTGGTGCCAGTTCTCGCAGGACACAGTCTGCAGCGAGGCTGGTGATGTTGAAGAGAGAGCGCAAAAAAGAGAGGGGAGGAGTATGTGTGTGTGTGTGTGTGTGTGTGTGTGTGTGTGTGTGTGTGTGTGTGTGTGTGTGTGTGTGTGTGTGTGTGTGTGTGTGTGTGTGTGTGTGTGAGAGAGAGAGAGATTGTAAAGCTATAGCCAACAGAATTAGCCTATGGTTTACATTTTTTATGATTTAATGTTGAATTCAGGTTAATTGACAACACAATTAAATGTAAATCAACACTAGACGTTGAACTTGCGTATGTGCTCAGTGGGATACATTTTTGAAGCAGCAGGCGTTATTTGGAATAAAAAAATACTCGCTCATCGTTGCCCTCTCCTGGATGCAGTAGGCCCATATTCCATCGTTTCTTTCTGCTAGCCTATTGCAGTAAAACCCGTTTGACAATGGATGGCAATTTGGACATTGTAAATCCTTTGCATGAGAATGGCAGGCACCCATAAGTACACACACACACACACACACACACACACACACACACACACACACACACACACACACACACACACACACACACACACACACACACACACACACACACACACACACACACACACACACACACACACACACACACACACACACACACACACACACACACACACACACTGTGGGTGAATGTCAATCTTAACACTCATGCACCGCACCACTCTCCTCTCCATTATCTCATAATCACAGGTTGACCTCTTCTAACCCGGTGAGACCCAGCATACACCCACTCTACTCTGCTTTTGATGCATTCCACTCATCAGTGGGTTCATGTTCAGTATCAGCCTCCATTCAGTATGTAGTATAACGTAGTCAGCCTCAATAGACTGAACAACAGGTTGATCACACACACTCCAGTTGATTGGGGTCAAAGGTAACACCCTCTGTTCCTCCCAAGCCAGAAACATCCATAGTGCATTTTAAGCACTTACATGAATCACAGGATGGAGGTGTCCTCAGACCCACCTATCCCATAATGCCCTCTGATTGAGTGTTAGCCAATGAGTTGCCAGATTAGAGCTATCGCCCCTTGGTCCGTACTCGCACAATCTCACTCACACATACACTCTCATATGCCCAAACAAACGCAACACACTTCAGGTTTGAACATAATCCTGTTCCAGAGCGCATCACAGCAGGGATTCAGGACATTGGAAAATTGAATCAAATGGATTATGATGAGGAAACGGATTTTTGATTCAGTGCCGTTTCTACTGCCTTAGTGGAAAGGAGGAAGACTGGTTTAAACACGCAATGAACCTGAGATTCGCTGGTCCGACCAAGCTGACTCCACACTCCAAGACTGCTTCCATCACGTGGACTGGGATATGTTTCGTATTGCATCAGATAACAACATTGACGAATACGCTGATTCGCTGTGCGAGTTCATTAGAACGTGTGTTGAAGATGTCGTTCCCATAGCAACGATTAAAACATTCCCTAACCAGAAACCGTGGATTGATGGCAGCATTCGCGTGAAACTGAAAGCGCGAACCACTGCTTTTAATCAGGGCAAGGTGACTGGTAACATGACCGAATACAAACAGTGCAGCTATTCCCTCCGCAAGGCTATCAAACAAGCTAAGCGTCAGTACAGAGACAAAGTAGAATCTCAATTCAACGGCTCAGACACAAGAGGCATGTGGCAGGGTCTACAATCAATCACGGACTACAAGAAGAAAACCAGCCCAGTCACGGACCAGGATGTCTTGCTCCCAGGCAGACTAAATAACTTTTTTGCCTGCTTTGAGGACTATACAGTGCCACTGACACGGCCTGCAACGAAAACATGCAGACTCTCCTTCACTGCAGCCGAGGTGAGTAAGACATTTAAACGTGTTAACCCTCGCAAGTCTGCAGGCCCAGACGGCATCCCCAGCCGCACCCTCAGAGCATGCGCAGACCAGCTGGCCGGTGTGTTTACGGACATATTCAATCAATCCCTATACCAGTCTGCTGTTCCCACATGCTTCAAGAGGGCCACCATTGTTCCTGTTCCCAAGAAAGCTAAGGTAACTGAGCTAAACGACTACCGCCCCGTAGCAGTCACTTCCGTCATCATGAAGTGCTTTGAGAGACTAGTCAAGGACCATATCACCTCCACCCTACCTGACACCCTAGACCCACTCCAATTTGCTTACCGCCCAAATAGGTCCACAGACGATGCAATCTCAACCACACTGCACACTGCCCTAACCCATCTGGACAAGAGGAATACCTATGTGAGAATGCTGTTCATCGACTACAGCTCGGCATTCAACACCATAGTACCCTCCAAGCTCGTCATCAAGCTTGACACCCTGGGTCTCGACCCCGCCCTGTGCAACTGGGTACTGGACTTCCTGACGGGCCGCCCCCAGGTGGTGAGGGTAGGCAACAACATCTCCACCCCGCTGATCCTCAACACTGGGGCCCCAAAAGGGTGCGTTCTGAGTCCTCTACTGTACTCCCTGTTCACCCACGACTGCGTGGCCACGCACGCCTCCAACTCAATCATCAAGTTTGAGGACGACACAACAGTGGTAGGCTTGATTACCAACAACGACGAGAAGGCCTACAGGGAGGAGGTGAGGGCCCTCGGAGTGTGGTGTCAGGAAAATAACCTCACACTCAACGGCAACAAAACTAAGGAGATGATTGTGGACTTGAGGGAACACCCCCCTATCCACATCAATGGAACAGTAGTGGAGAGGGTAGCAAGTTTTAAGTTCCTCGGCATACACATCACAGACAAACTGAATTGGTCCACTCACACAGACAGCATCGTGAAGAAGGCGCAGTAGCGCCTCTTCAACCTCAGGAGGCTGAAGAAATTTGTCTTGTCGCCAAAAGCTCTCACAAACTTCTACAGATGCACAATCTTGAGCATCCTGGCGGGCTGTATCACCGCCTGGTACGTCAACTGCTCCGCCCACACCCGTAAGGCTCTCCAGAGGGTAGTGAGGTCTGCACAACGCATCACCGGGGGCAAACTACTGCCCTCCAGGACACCTACACCACCCGATGTTACAGGAAGGCCATAAAGATCATCAAGGACAACAACCACCCGAGCCACTGCCTGTTCACCCCACTATCATCCAGAAGGCGAGGTCAGTACAGGTGCATCAAAGCTGGGACCTAGAGACTGAAAAACAGCTTCTATCTCAAGGCCATCAGACTGTTAAACAGCAACCACTAACATTGAGTGGCTGCTGCCAACACACTGACATTGACACTGACTCAACTCCAGCCACTTTAATAATGGGAATTGATGGGAAATGATGTAAAATATATCACTAGCCACTTTAAACAATGCTACCTAATATAATGTTACACACCTTACATTATTCATCTCATATGCATATGTATATACTGTACTCTATATCATCTACTGCATCCTTATGTAATACATGTATCACTAGCCACTTTAACTATGCCACTTTGTTTACATACTCATCTAATATGTATATACTGTACTCGATACCATCTACTGTATCTTGCCTATGCTGCTTTGTACCATCACTCATTCATATATCTCTATATTCTTTATCCCCTTACACTGTGTATAAGACAGTAGTTTTGGAATTGTTAGTTAGATTACTTGTTGGTTATTACTGCATTGTCGGAACTAGAAGCACAACCATTTCGCTACACTCGCATTAACATCTGCTAACCATGTGTATGTGACAAATAACATTTGATTTGATTTGAGATTCAAGAGTTTTGCTAGGTAATATGCTGACCACACCGGTCACGTCGCGTGCGTGAGCATTGCAAAATACATTTACACATACATGTTATTCAATCATTGCCCCCACACTGCTCGCACGCACCAACAAGTGTCAGTTCTATTTGTGACGCTTAACGCGGTGCAAGTCCTGCCTCTCCCATCTCCTCATTGGTTTATAGAAGCAGATACCCATGTGCCATTTCTTCACTGGTTATACCCACGTGGGTGATTGAAAGACGAACTGAGGTCGGTCGTCGTCATGGTAATACTATGAAAGTTAAATGACAATCGCCATATAAAGTCCAAAGAAAAAAAGCCTGGAAGGAGGAGAGATGACTAGAAGCGATTTGCTTGACCGTTTTATGTGTGGATTAATTGTCAGAGTAACAACTCAACGTTTATGTCCCACAACAAATTAGATGGCAACAGCTAACTATCTAGCTAAATTGCCATAAATGTTTAATTATTTTCGACCTGTCCCCAAATTAATATAATTGTAGAGTTTGTTTTGATATTTCAACCTGCATGTCGTGATTGCGTTCGGAGTGGAGGGACAAAATCTATTTGCGCACGATGGCACACATTGTCGCACGCACCTGGTTTGGGTATGGTGATAGCCTCACTGGGAATTAAATGCTAGCCCAAGCAGACCTAGGGGGTATCTTCAACATTACCTCTTATTTTCATACGTTTATCACTCTTATTCTCTTTCCCTGCCTCTCATCCTCTTGTGTATTCATTTGCTCATGCACTTCCCCTCCCTCTCTTTCAGCCATGCTGTACATTTTTTCATCTCTAGTGTGTGATCTCTTTCTCCCTTTCTCTCTCTCTCTTTCTCTCTGGCGTGATTTGTCCCTGTCCAGTCTTTGATGTGCTGTTAGTCTTGTAACTCTGTGTGAAGCTGGTTTCAGTTCAATTGAGCTCTGTTTTCTCCTTCTTTTGATCAATAGAGATGGACGTTTTGTTTACCCAGTTATAAGGCTTCAAACTGTATCGGAGTGGCCAGCTGTGTAAGTGACCGCATTACTCAGATGCACCACTTAATGCATTACTCAGTGGCAGCCATGCAATTTCAGGCAGCAGATATTGTTATTAATGAAAGACATTTATCTCCACATTTGTATGGCGCCTCCGTAGATACACATTGACCTCTCCAAACATAACATACCACTTCAAGAGAGTTTACCCAAATGTTATAATTGTATAACCTTGTGGTTATGGAGGAAGAGAGACAGTTACAAATGATTAGCATTGAATAATTCACAGCCACCACTGGCAGAACGCATTGTAATGAGATAGAGACTCAGGTTTCAGGTTGTTTGAGATTCCGAGTGGCGCAGCAGTCTAAAGCACTGGATCTCAGATCCCGTCTGTACCACAACCAGCAGTGATCGGGAGTCCCATAGAGCGGCTCACAATTGGCCCAGCATCGTCCGGGTTTGGCCGGGATAGGCCGTCATTGTAAATAAGAATTTATTCTTAACTGACTTGTCTGGTTAAATAAAAAGTATATTGCTGATTTATGTGGGAGATTGTTGTTGTATGATGAAGAGGAAGTAATCAGGGACAAGCTTGAGTGCCACATTTAACCATCATGCACTGCTTCATGCCACATTTACCAATTTACAAAAAATACTCTCTAGCACTTCCCAGTAATGGTTAAACTTCTTCAATGGTTTAGTAGCTCATAAAATCTCTCCTCTTCAGGTAGGTTTCAGCCTCTATCACTTGGATATTGGTCCCTATATAGGCAATACCCTGTGTACTATTAGTGCCTGCATCACTGAGCAGTGATTTGTCTCAGCTATTGATGAAGTGAACCTCTCCCATTGATTCTGTAGGGCTTTAGATCAGCATAGGTTGCAGTGAAGCATTTTGAGGTGCGTGTGTGAGAGAGAGAGAGAGAGAGAGAGAGAGAGAGAGAGAGAGAGAGAGAGAGAGAGAGAGAGAGAGAGAGAGAGAGAGAGCGAGTGAAAGAGGGTTTGTGGTGATATTGTTCCATACTACTGGATTGGAGAGTTTTGCTGATGTTAGTTGGTGCCCGATTGATCAAATCTGGTTGACATCAGATTTATAACCCCGTACAGTCTGTTATGTGAATGTCAGTGTTTGACCCTACACACCTGTTTAATCACACTTTGCTCAGCATAGTCTAGCCCTGTAGTATGATGTTTTGAGGCAGGCCCACAATCCCCTCTGTCCGTCTGTTCTTCATGGAAACATGAGACAGTGTGACCCTGACATTGTAGTCTAATATTAGGGAGGGTAATAACATTCTCTGTCTGTCTTTCATGCCTCAACAGTTTCATTCAAAGACAGTCTGCAGCAGTGCCTGTTGCTTGGTTGTGGCTCCCGCTGTGTTACCCGCTGTGACTCATTTAAAACCATGTACCGTGTGTGTGCATTTGAAGATGCCTGATTTTATTAATGTAAGAGAGAGAATGGCTTGATGTGCTACTATTGATCGTCTCCAACTATAGAAGCAGTAGTGACAATCCCCTCTACAGTATCTTTCTCATAACTGTTCATTAATTTAACAATTTTTACAAGATGCTGTGTACTCAATTTGTATTATCTAAAACAGACCTACATTCAATGAGTATACATTAAGAACACCTGCTCTTTCCATGACATAGACTGACCAGGTGAATCCAAGTGAAAGCTATAATCTCTTGATGTCACTTGTTAAATCCAATCAGTGTAGATGAAGGGGAGGAGACAGGTTAAAAAGGATTTTTAAACCTTGAGACTATTGAGTCATGGATTGTGTTTTTGTGCCATTCAGAGGGTGAATGGGCAAGACAAAATGTGCCTTTGAACGAGGTATGGTAGCAGGTGCCAGGTGAAGCCTACACACTTCTATGCATTGTTCTTCTACAATTGAGAATCAACTATCAGAAACAGAAAGGGCAGACAGCTATGTACGTCATACATATAATTCTGTGTATTAAACGGATCTATGGTAAAGCCATGAAATGGCATCTATGCTCTCCATGTCCACATGACAGTGCCACCTCAGGTATTCAATTAATAAGAGGCGTATGATGACTTGATACCCATGTCATACAGGGCCGGATTAACGAACGGGCACTCAGGGCACGACCTCCCTGACCTCCAGGGGGTCGGTGGGCCCCCAGATGACATATGATAGAAACATTTGTAGAATTGCAGTAAATTAGATTTAAAACGGCAACATTTTCTCTCAGCCTCATGGCAAAATGTGAACAAAAGCATGAGATGAGCTATAAAACGGCAAACAAAAATAGCAAAAAGTGTAGAATTGCAGGAAATTTGCTTTAAAACTGGAACATCTCTTAGAATCATGACAAATTATGTATAATAGCACTATAAAACTTCACATTTCTTCTCTCTGCACCATGGCAAAATGTGTTTAAATGCAGGAAATCAGTTGATTTTTCCAGCCCCTTCGTCATATAGTGTAAGCGAAAGACTGTCCTCGCTATCATTTGCCTCCCCTGAATACCAATGTCTCCTGCTTTATCAGGACAGTCAGATACAGTTGAAGTCAGAAGTTTACATACACTAGGTTGGAGTCGTTAAAACGCGTTTTTCAACCACTTCACAAATGTCTTGTGAAAACAAACTATACTTTTAGCAAGTTGGTTTAGGACATCTGCTTTGTGCATGACAAGTAATTTTTCCAACAATTGTTTACAGACAGATTATTTCACTTATAATTCATAGTATCACATTTACAGTGGGTCAGAAGTTTACATATACTAAGTTGACTGTGCCTTTAAACAGCTTAGAAAATTCCATGTCATCGCTTTAGAAGCTTCTGATAGGCTAATTGACATAATTTGAGTCAATTGGAGGTGTACCTGTGGATGTATTTCAAGGCCTACCTTCATACTCAGTGCATCTTTGCTTGACATCATGGGAAAATCAAAAGAAATCAGCCAAGACCTCAGAAAAGAAATTGTAGACCTCCACGGGTCTGGTTCATCCTTGGGCGCAATTTCCAAATGCCTGAAGGTACCACGTTCATCTGTACAAACAATTGTACGCAAGTATAAACACCATGGGACCCCGCAGCTGTCATACAGCTCAGGAAGGAGACGCGTTCTGTCTCCTAGAGATAAATGTACTTTGGTGAGAAAAGTGCAAATTGATCCCAGAACAACAACAAAGGACCTTGTGAAGATGCTGGAGGAAACCGGTACAAAAGTATCTATATCCACAGTAAAACAAGTCCTATATCGACATAACTTGAAAGGCTGCTGAGCAAGGAAGAAGCGACTGCTCCAAAACTGCCACAAAAAAGCCAGACTACGGTTTGCAACTGCACATGGGGACAAAGATTGTACTTTTTGGAGAAATATCCTCTGGTCTGATAAAACAAAAATAGCACTGTTTGGCCATAATGACCATCGTTATGTTTGGAGGAAAAAGGGGGAGGCTTGCAAGCCCAAGAACACCATCCCAACTGTGAAGCACAGGGGTGGCAGCATCATGTTGTGGGGGTGCTTTGCTGCAGAAGGGACTGGTGCACTTCACAAATTAGATGGCATCATGAGGTAGGAAAGTTATGTGGATATATTGAAGAATTATCTCAAGACATCAGTGAGGAAGTTAAAGCTTGGTCGTAAATGGGTCTTCCAAATGGACAATGACCCCAAGCATTCTTCCAAAATTGTGGAAAAAATGGCTGAAGGACAATAAAGTCAAGGTTATTGGAGTGGCCATCACAAAGCCCTGTCCTCAATCCCATAGAAATGTTCTGGGCAGAACTGAAAAAGCGTGTGCGAGCAAGCATGCCTACAAACCTGACTCTGTTAACCATCTCTGTCAGGAGGAATGGGACAAAATTCACGCAACTTATTATGGGAAGCTTGTGGAAGGCTACCCAAATTAAACAATTTAAATGCAATGCTACCAAATACTAATTGAGTGTATGTAAACTTCTGACCCACTGGGAATGTGATGAAAGACATAAAAGCTTAAATAAGTAATTCTCTCTAATATTATTCTGACATTTTACATTTTTAAAGTAAAGTGGTGATCCTAACTGACCTAATACAGGGAATATTTACGAGGATTAAATGTCAGGAATTGTGAACTACTGAGTTTTAATGTATTTAAACTTCCGACTTCAACTGTAAGTAACTGGAATGACTAGCTAGCTTCTTGCTTCAGAAGGTTGAACGGTCAACTTGAGTGTGTTATGAAGTTGGGGATGCTGGTTCGAATGCACATACACATTTTTGGCAGGTGTCCCTGAAAGAAAACAGGCTGTAAAACGTTGTCTTCAACAACAGTGGTGCTCATTGTCTGACTAATCCTGTTGTGCTATAGCGTATTATGTTCAAATGTTTTTACAGGTTCCTGCTATTTTTCACACACACACACACACACACACACACACACACACACACACACACACACACACACACACACACACACACACACACACACACACACACACACACACACACACACACACACACACACACACACACACACAGACAGACAGACAGACAGACAGACAGACAGACAGACAGACAGACAGACAGACAGACAGACAGACAGACAGACAGACAGACAGACAGACAGACAGACAGACAGACAGACAGACAGACAGACAGACAGACAGACAGACAGACAGACAGACAGACAGACAGACAGACAGACAGACAGACAGACAGACAGACAGACAGACAGACAGACAGACAGACAGACAGACAGACAGACAGACAGACAGACAGACAGACACCCAAAAAAAAGCCGCTACCTGTTCCCTTCTAGGACTGGGTGTTCTCTCTGTCTTGGTAAGAGAACATCCCCTTCTTTAGAGAACAGAATGCCTCAGCCATACTGCGCTCTAATAAAGGCTTCTCCACAACTTACCAAAACACTTGCATGCATGCACAAACACACACAGAGCATATCCATCTGCCCAACAAGATCTCATAGTTTCCCTTCAAAAATTGACGAGTTATGGATAAATGTCTATTTAATGCATTAATTCTGTGTGGTTACACTGTTAATTCTGCATGGCTACAGGGTTAATTCCGCTTGGTTACACGGTTAAAACAGAAACAACTCAAATGGTTAAGTTTGGGTATTCATTTTGAGTGGTTAAGGTTAGGACTATGAAGGGAAGGGCTTAAAACAAAATAATTGAAAACTGCTGTTTCCATCAACTACCATTAAGTATTCTCAAGGCTTGCTAGAGCATTGTGAACTGTGGTGGAGCAGTGGTCTAAGCAGCATGCTCTGGCTCCAGGCATCACAAGTTTGCACCCAGTGCTGGGCAATTGTTTTTATATATCGACATTCTCAGGACCTTTTCAAACCTCCGAAATCACGGTTTATTTCAAGTGATCAGGCTGCATCTGACACCAAACAGGATTGATTACGCTGAGAGCACAAAACAACAAAGATTTTACACAGTATCACTCAATGCCTCTGTCTAACATTTGTTCCAGACGCATATCACGAGATGGCATAGCAGTTCAGACGTCTTTTGTCCTCGTCTTGTCGTGTTCTGTATATATATATATATTTACAACTTTTTTTCACATACATTTTATTTGTATTTTCCATCAACTCATCTTCAAAACACTCTCCTGCAACCCGCCTCACCAATTTATATTTATAAATAAGTATTATTTACCTCAAATCTGCAATCCTCCAAGAAGCTAGCCATAAGCTAGCCAGAAACTCCAAGAAGCTAGCCAGAAGCTAATCAGAAGCTAGTTCAGAAGCTAGTTAGCTTCTTTACTGGCAAATCGTTAGTATTCAGCCAACCACGGTTTGTGGTCATCAGCTATCCTTTAGCTCGAAAATCTCTCGCCAGTTTTGTACGGCGCAGCGCGGCTCGAAACGGAACATACCGGACCAATTTTTCTCTCCATGTCCTTGGATTTCAACTGCTCTCTAGGACATTCATTCCCGGATCTCACAGCTAGCTAGCTGCTATCCGTGTGTCTATCTGCTCTTGTCGATTCCGGAGCAAACATCAATTACTCCGGAGCTAGCCAGCTCCGTCAATCACTCCTGGGCTGCAGTCACCTATCCAGACCCGTTTTACTGCCTACGCGCAGCCACACCGGGCCTTAACAACTGGACTGCCGACGTTATCTACCCGAAGGAGATCCGGCTGGCTCCTCCGTCGCGACGTTACCTGAATGCCCATCTGCGGCCTGCTAACCGTTAGCTGTCTTACCGGCTGCTCTCAGAATAGACAATCGGACAATTTATTTATTTTTATTATGTTTCTTCTTGGGCCTCTATAACTATATCTATTTTTAACAAATTTTTTGTTGTTGTGTGATTTGGACTAATCCCCTCTACCACACGGAACCCCACTAATCTACTGACGGAACGCAAGAGGTGGCTAACAACAGACCTCCATCCTATGCTAGCTTGCTACCGATGTCCTGGCTAGCTGTCTAAATCGCCGTGAACCCCAAACCAACCACTCCACTCACTGGACGCTTTTGATCACTCGACTAAGGATGCCTCTCCTTAATGTCAATATGTCTTGTCCATTGCTGTTCTGGTTAGTGTTTATTGGCTTATTTCACTGTAGAGCCTCTAGTCCTGCTCACTATACCTTATCCAATTTATTAGTTCCACCACCCACACATGCAATGACATCTCCTGGTTTCAATAATGTTTCTAGAGACAATATCTCTCTCTTCATCACTCAATACCTAGGTTTACCTCCACTGTATTCACATCCTACCATACCTTTGTCTGTACATTATACCTTGATGCTATTTTATTGCCCCCAGAAACCTCCTTTTACTCTCTGTTCCAGACGTTCTAGACGACCAATTCTTATTGCTTTTAGCAGTACCCTTATTCTTCTCCTCCTATGTTCCTCTGGCGATGTAGAGGTGAATCCAGGCCCTGCAGTGCCTAGCTCCACTCCTATTCCCCAGGTGCTCTCTTTTGATGACTTCTGTAACCGTAATAGCCTTGGTTTCATGCATGTTAACATTAGAAGCCTCCTCCCTAAGTTTGTTGTATTCACTGCTTTAGCACACTCTGCCAACCCGGATGTTCTAGCTGTGTCTGAATCCTGGCTTAGGAAGACCACCAAAAATTCTGAAATTTTAATTCCAAATTACAACATTTTCAGACAAGATAGAACTGCCAAAGGGGGCGGTGTTGCAATCTACTGCAAAGATAGCCTGCAGAGTTCTGTCCTACTATCCAGGTCTGTACCCAAACAATTTGAACTTCTACTTTTAAAAATCCACCTCTCTAAAAACAAGTCTCTCACCGTTGCCGCCTGCTATAGACCACCCTCTGCCCCCAGCTGTGCACTGGACACCATATGTGAACTGATTGCCCCCCATCTATCTTCCGAGCTCGTGCTGCTAGGCGACCTAAACTGGAACATGGTTAACACCCCAGCCATCCTACAATTTAAACTCGATGCCCTCAATCTCACACAAATTATCAATGAACCTACCAGGTACCCCCTCCCAAAGCCTTAAACACGGGCACCCTCATAGATATCATCCTAACCAACTTCCCCTAAATACACCTCTGCTGTCTTCAACCAAGATCTCAGCGATCACTGCCTCATTGCCTGCATCCGTAATGGGTCAGCGGTCAAACGACCTCCACTCATCACTGTAAAACGCTCCCTGAAACACTTCAGCGAGCAGGCCTTTCTAATCGACCTGGCCGGGGTATCCTGGAAGGATATTGATCTCATCCCGTCAGTAGAGGATGCCTGGATATTTTTTTTAAATGCCTTCCTAACCATCTTAAATAAACAGACCCCATTCAAGAGATTTAGAACCAGGAACAGATATAGCCCTTGGTTCTCCCCAGACCTGACTGCCCTTAACCAACACAAAAACATCCTATGGCGTTCTGCATTAGCATCGAACAGCCCCCGTGATATGCAGCTGTTCAGGGAAGCTAGAAACCGTTATACACAGGCAGTTAGAAAAGCCAAGGCTAGCTTTTTCAAGCAGAAATTTGCTTCCTGCAACACTAACTAAAAGTTCTGGGACACTGTAAAGTCCATGGAGAATAAGAACACCTCCTCCCAGCTGCCCACTGCACTGAAGATAGAAAACACTGTCACCACTGATAAATCCACCATAATTGAGAATTTCAATAAGCATTTTTCTACGGCTGGCCATGCTTTCCACCTGGCTACTCCTACCCCGGTCAACAGCACTGCACCCCCAACCGCAACTCGCCCAAGCCTTCCCCATTTCTCCTTCTCCCAAATCCATTCAGCTGATGTTCTGAAAGAGCTGAAAACCTGGACCCCTACAAATCAGCCGGGCTAGACAATCTGGACCCTTTCTTTCTAAAATGATCTGCCGAAATTGTTGCCACCCCTATTACTAGCCTGTTCAACCTCTCTTTCGTGTCGTCTGAGATTCCCAAAGATTGGAAAGCAGCTGCGGTCATCCCCCTCTTCAAAGGGGGGGACACTCTTGACCCAAACTGCTACAGACCTATATCTATCCTACCATGCCTTTCTAAGGTCTTCGAAAGCCAAGTCAACAAACAGATTACCGACCATTTCGAATCTCACCATACCTTCTCTGCTATGCAATCTGGTTTCAGAGCTGGTCATGGGTGCACCTCAGCCACGCTCAAGGTCCTAAACGATATCTTAACCGCCATCGATAAGAAACATTACTGTGCAGCCATATTCATTGATCTGGCCAAGGCTTTTGACTCTGTCAACCACCACATCCTCATCGGCAGACTCGACAGCCTTGGTTTCTCAAATGATTGCCTCGCCTGGTTCACCAACTACTTCTCCGATAGAGTTCAGTGTGTCAAATCGGAGGGTCTGCTGTCCGGACCTCTGGCAGTCTCTATGGGGGTGCCACAGGGTTCAATTCTTGGACCGACTCTCTTCTCTGTATACATCAATGAGGTCGCTCTTGCTGCTGGTGAGTCCCTGATCCACCTCTATGCAGACGACACCATTCTGTATACTTCCGGCCCTTCTTTGGACACTGTGTTAACAACCCTCCAGGCAAGCTTCAATGCCATATAACTCTCCTTCCGTGGCCTCCAATTGCTCTTAAATACAAGTAAAACTAAATGCATGCTCTTCAACCGATCGCTACCTGCACCTACCCGCCTGTCCAACATCACTACTCTGGACGGCTCTGACTTAGCATACGTGGACAACTACAAATACTTAGGTGTCTGGTTAGACTGTAAACTCTCCTTCCAGACCCATATCAAACATCTCCAATCCAAAGTTAAATCTAGAATTGGCTTCCTATTTCGCAACAAAGCATCCTTCACTCATGCTGCCAAACATACCCTTGTAAAACTGACCATCCTAACAATCCTCGACTTTGGCGATGTCATTTACAAAATAGCCTCCAATACCCTACTCAACAAATTGGATGCAGTCTATCACAGTGCAATCCGTTTTGTCACCAAAGCCCCATATACTACCCACCATTGCGACCTGTACGCTCTCGTTGGCTGGCCCTCGCTTCATACTCGTCGCCAAACCCACTGGCTCCATGTCATCTACAAGACCCTGCTAGGTAAAGCCCCCCCTTATCTCAGCTCGCTGGTCACCATAGCATCTCCCACCTGTAGCACACGCTCCAGCAGGTATATCTCTCTAGTCACCCAATTCTTTCTTTGGCCGCCTCTCCTTCCAATTCTCTGCTGCCAATGACTGGAACGAACTACAAAAATCTCTGAAACTGGAAACACTTATCTCCCTCACTAGCTTTAGGCACCAACTGTCAGAGCATCTTACAGATTACTGCACCTGTACATAGCCCACCTATAATTTAGCCCAAACAACTACTTCTGTTCCAACTGTATTTAATTTATTTATTTATTTTTGTTCCTTTGCACCCCATTATTTTTATTTCTACTTTGCACATTCTTCCATTGCAAAACTACCATTCCAGTGTTTTACTTGCTATATTGTATTTACTTTGCCACCATGGCCTTTTTTGCCTTTACCTCCCTTCTAACCTAATTTGCTCACATTGTATATAGACTTGTTTATACTGTATTATTGACTGTATGTTTGTTTTACTCCATGTGTAACTCTGTGTCGTTGTATCTGTCGAACTGCTTTGCTTTATCTTGGCCAGGTCGCAATTGTAAATGAGAACTTGTTCTCAACTTGCCTACCTGGTTAAATAAAGGTGAAATAAATAAATAAATAAAATATATAGTTTATCCTAATCAATCCAAAGTGTATCATATTGCTCCTTTCTTTTCTGTGAATATCACTGAGACAGTGAGTGAGGATAGTAATGTGTGTGTGTGTGTGTGTGTGTGTGTGTGTGTGTGTGTGTGTGTGTGTGTGTGTGTGTGTGTGTGTGTGTGTGTGTGTGTGTGTGTGTGTGTGTGTGTGTGTGTGTGTGTGTGTGTGTATCGGTCTGTCCTACTAATCAATAACCCCGGTCACTGTGTCCCAGTCTCTCCTGCTCCGCTGCGACACTCATGGTAGGCTTTCCCTATGGGGATTTCCAAAATACTACCTCTTGTCTATTTAAAGTGGAACTGAAAGCGTTCATAACTACTTCGCATATATTAAACATCATAATACAATCACAATATCAGTCAAAAATATCAAATTCACAGTTTATGCTACAAAACCAACTGTACAAGAGATTTGAAATATAGCTTCTACCTGACTCAAAATTCCATGACGTACAATAAGGCATTGTTGGCAGAATAGATGGATGCAGTTCAATGTATGATTATATAACTCACCAATACATTTCTTGGTTCAAAAAGGTTTACTATCAGGTTGTAAATCACAGCTGGTCTGGTACATTGTTTGCTGCCTCCACCCATTTGGGATGCACTGTTTCAGTTTCAATATTTTGGACAAAAATGGACGCATGTAACTAAGGCTGGGATTGTCAATACAATCAAACTAGCAAGGGCAATGATCAATTGTCAGTCATAATGTGGCTAAAAAGGCTAGCATATGTATTTTTGTAGCTATTTATTTAAAAACACAGAGCCTAACATTAGCTAGCTGCTGGGAGGATGTCATGTCATTGAAGGTGGGGGTGAGTGACTGACTTTTTCCCCTCATATCATTTTGTGGCTTCAGTTAGATGCAGGTGTCATTTCGTTAGCTAGCAAGAAATGAGAATCACTTCACTAGATAATTAGCTATGCTGAACATGAACAACTGTTATCCAGTTAGCATATCTCTTGCGTTTGTAAATTCACTCTGGCTATCTCCTCCGATTTCAGAGTGTGCCAGAGCACAGAATAACTGATCAATTTACAACTGCGCAACTCTTTGGCAAAAAAGTAATTAAATTGTTGACAGCAGCACAGTTAGTCACTCACTAACGCTCTAGATAACATGCAAATAGATCTGCTGAGGCGATTAAAGTGGTCAGACTGAGTGAAGTAGATAGCAAGCTAGCCAACTTTAGCTAGTTAGCTTGGGTGCTTGACTGCCATTGTTGTGAGGAACGCTTGGACCAATCCTACTCCTTGTCCAGAGTGTCCAGTGTCAATAGTGCAGTGTGCGCTCTGAATGCTCCAAATTTACGAACAGACATCAGAGCGTACTCAGACACACTGGGGGCAATTTACGAACACACCCTTAGTTGTCAATCAAATGTATTTGGCATCGATGAAATGGGCAGTCAGAGAGGCAAGTTCCCATTCAGTTGTCAAAAATGTGGGTTGGGACAAGCATGCATTGGCAGGAAGGCAGCAGAAGCACGAGCAGTCTACTATTCTCCATTTATCAGTGCAATTTTGACGGCCAACTAGCTGAAAGTTTGAAAAGGTTTATCGAATGTTCCCTTGTTAGATTTTAGCTCATCTCACCATGGCTAGCATTAGTTGTTGATCTTGTTGTTGATGTGCATAACTGAGGGGGAGAGAGCTGCCCATTTCATGTTTTGTTAACAAATATTTGCAGAAATCCATTCAGGTTTATTTTGTATCTTTTGGTGAATGTGTTCTAATGATCTAATGTTTCACTTTTGCTACTGCCTGTAAACACACATTCCAGTTCAAAGTGAATGATGGCATTCCGAGTGGCAAAGGCTTATTTGCATAAAGGGTTACTGTAAATCTCTGATTGGCTATGGCACACCGGTTTGCATAGACTCAGATCCTGGACGAGACAGATGTTTTATTTACTGCAGTGTCTATTAACTGTCCAAACGCATGACTGCTTTCCCACTCTATATTTTTACTTTTTATTTTTTTAGAATGGCTCCAGAGGAGATGGCTGCCGTTTTACGGTCTCCTAACCAATTGTGCTATTGTGTGTGTTTTTTCGTGTTATTTGTAACCTATTTTGTACATAATGTCTCTGCCACAGTCTCTTATGACTGAAAATAGCTTCTGGATATCACAATTTACCTCTGTCATGACGTTGGCCTGGGGGGTTGGCCTGGGGGGTTTATGACAGTCATAAATACCTCTTCCCCCCTTTTTCCTCTCTCTACCCTACTAAAGTTACATTTGAAAAACCCTTGGTTAACATAGAGATTCTGTGAACGTCAGAATGTGGGGGGAAATTAACTATATTCTGGTAATCCGAACAATTGAACATATGGTACTTAATGAATATTATGTCAGTTCGGTTGTCATTACATTTACATTTAAGTCATTTAGCAGACACTCTTATCCAGAGCGACTTACAAATTGGTGCATTCACCTTATGACATCCAGTGGAACAGTCACTTTACAATAGTGCATCTAAATCTTAAAGGGGGGGAGGGAATACTTATCCTATCCTAGGTATTCCTTAAAGAGGTGGGGTTTCAGGTGTCTCCGGAAGGTGGTGATTGACTCCGCTGTCCTGGCGTCGCGAGGGAGTTTGTTCCACCATTGGGGGGCCAGAGCAGCGAACAGTTTTGACTGGGCTGAGCGGGAGCTGTACTTCCTCAGTGGTAGGGAGGCGAGCAGGCCAGAGGTGGATGAACGCAGTGCCCTTGTTTGGGTGTAGGGCCTGATCAGAGCCTGGAGGTACTGAGGTGCCGTTCCCCTCACAGCTCCGTAGGCAAGCACCATGGTCTTGTAGCGGATGCGAGCTTCAACTGGAAGCCAGTGGAGAGAGCGGAGGAGCGGGGTGACGTGAGAGAACTTGGGAAGGTTGAACACCAGACGGGCTGCGGCGTTCTGGATGAGTTGTAGGGGTTTAATGGCACAGGCAGGGAGCCCAGCCAACAGCGAATTGCAGTAATCCAGACGGGAGATGACAAGTGCCTGGATTAGGACCTGCGCCGCTTCCTGTGTGAGACAGGGTCGTACTCTGCGAATGTTGTAGAGCATGAACCTACAGGAACGGGCCACCGCCTTGATGTTAGTTGAGAACGACAGGGTGTTGTCCAGGATCACGCCAAGGTTCTTAGCGCTCTGGGAGGAGGACACAATGGAGTTGTCAACCGTGATGGCGAGATCATGGAACGGGCAGTCTTTCCCCAGGAGGAAGAGCAGCTCCGTCTTGCCGAGGTTCAGCTTGAGGTGGTGATCCGTCATCCACACTGATATGTCTGCCAGACATGCAGAGATGCGATTCGCCACCTGGTCATCAGAAGGGGGAAAGGAAAAGATTAATTGTGTGTCGTCTGCATAGCAATGATAGGAGAGACCATGTGAGGTTATGACAGAGCCAAGTGACTTGGTGTATAGCGAGAATAGGAGAGGGCCTAGAACAGAGCCCTGGGGGACACCAGTGGTGAGAGCGCGTGGTGAGGAGACAGATTCTCGCCACGCCACCTGGTAGGAGCAACCTGTCAGGTAGGACGCAATCCAAGCGTGGGCCGCGCCGGAGATGCCCAACTCCGAGAGGGTGGAGAGGAGGATCTGATGGTTCACAGTATCGAAGGCAGCCGATAGGTCTAGAAGGATGAGAGCAGAGGAGAGAGAGTTAGCTTTAGCAGTGCGGAGCGCCTCCGTGATACAGAGAAGAGCAGTCTCAGTTGAATGACTAGTCTTGAAACCTGACTGATTTGGATCAAGAAGGTCATAGAGAGTCAAAGGATGCAGAAAGGGAGGAGAGGAGGGTTGAGGAGGCAGAATCAGGAGATAGGTTGGAGAAGGTTTGAGCAGAGGGAAGAGATGATAGGATGGAAGAGGAGAGAGTAGCGGGGGAGAGAGAGCGAAGGTTGGGACGGCGCGATACCATCCGAGTAGGGGCAGTGTGGGAGGTGTTGGATGAGAGCGAGAGGGAAAAGGATACAAGGTAGTGGTCGGAGACTTGGAGGGGAGTTGCAATGAGGTTAGTGGAAGAACAGCATCTAGTAAAGATGAGGTCGAGCGTATTGCCTGCCTTGTGAGTAGGGGGAGGGTGAGAGGGTGAGGTCAAAAGAGGAGAGGAGTGGAAAGAAGGAGGCAGAGAGGAATGAGTCAAAGGTAGACGTGGGGAGGTTAAAGTCGCCCAGAACTGTGAGAGGTGAGCCGTCCTCAGGAAAGGAGCTTATCAAGGCATCAAGCTCATTGATGAACTCTCCGAGGGAACCTGGAGGGCGATAAATGATAAGGATGTTAAGCTTGAAAGGGCTGGTAACTGTGACAGCATGGAATTCAAAGGAGGCGATAGACAGATGGGTAAGGGGAGAAAGAGAGAATGACCACTTGGGAGAGATGAGGATCCCGGTGCCACCACCCCGCTGACCAGAAGCTCTCGGGGTGTGCGAGAACACATGGGCGGACGAAGAGAGAGCAGTAGGAGTAGCAGTGTTGTCTGTGGTGATCCATGTTTCCGTCAGTGCCAAGAAGTCGAGGGACTGGAGGGAGGCATAGGCTGAGATGAACTCTGCCTTGTTGGCTGCAGATCGGCAGTTCCAGAGGCTACCGGAGACCTGGAACTCCACGTGGGTCGTGCGCGCAGGGACCACCAGATTAGGGTGGCCGCGGCCACGCAGTGTGGAGCGTTTGTATGGTCTGTGCAGAGAGGAGAGAACAGGGATAGACAGACACATAGTTGACAGGCTACAGAAGAGGCTACGCTAATGCAAAGGAGATTGGAATGACAAGTGGACTACACGTTTCGAATGTTCAGAAAGTTAAGCTTACGTAGCAAGAATCTTATTGACTAAAATGATTAAAATGATACAGTACTGCTGAAGTAGGCTAGCTGGCAGTGGCTGCGTTGTTGACTTTGTAGGCTAGCTGATTAAATTAGTTGAATTTAATCAATTTATTTCAGTTGACTGGTTTCCTTATGAACTGTAACTCAGTAAAATCTTTGAAATTGTTGCATGTTGTGTTAATATTTTGTTCAGTATACATGAGATAGCAGCATTGGTTGTGTGTCTAGCCATTTAATTAGATGTTCAGGAGTCTTATGGCTTGGGTAACAACTTTTTAGAAGCCTCTTGGACTTAGACTTGGTGCTTCGCTTGCCATGCGGTAGCAGAGAGAACAGTCTATGACTAGGGTGGCTGGAGTCTTTGTCAATTTTTAGGGCCTTCCTCTTACACTGCCTGGTACAGAGGTCCTGGATGGCAGGATGCTTGGCCCCGGTGATGTACTGGGCCATACACACTACCCTCTGTGTAGTGCCTTGCAGTCAGAGGCCAAGTATTTGCCATACCAGGCAGTGATGCAACCCATTAGGATGCTCTCTGGAGCAGGTTTTCATCAAGGACCTGTCTGCACTTTGCCTTGTTCATCTTTGCCTCGATCCTAGTCTCCCAGTGCCTGCCACTGAAAAACATCCCCACAGCATATTCTGCCACCACCATGCTTCACCGTAGGGATGGTGCTAGGTTTTGCCCAGATGTGACGCTTGGCATTCAGGCCAAAGAGTTCAATCTTGGTTTCATCAGACCAGTGAATCTTGTTTCTCATGTTATGAGAGTCTTGAGGTGCCATTTGCCAAACTCCAAGTGGGCTGTTGTGCAGTTTTCTGAGGAGTGGCTTCCGTCTGGCCACTCTGCCATAAAGGCCTGATTGGTGGAGTGCTGCAGAGATGGTTGTCCTTCTAGAAGGTTCTCCCATCTCCACAGAGGATCTCTATAGCTCTGTCAGATTGACCATTGGGTTCTTGGTCACTTCCCTGACCAAGGTCCTTCTCCCCCGATTGCTCAGTTTGGCCGGTCGGCCAGTTCTACGAAGAGTCATAGTTGTTCCAAACTTCTTCCATTTAAGAATGACGGGGACCTTTACTGCTGCAGAAAGGTTTTGGTACCCCTCTCCAGATCTGTGCCTCAACACAATTCTGTCTCAGAGCTCTACGGATAATTCAGATCTTCATTGTAAAGGGTTTAAACACTGTTTTCCATGCTTGTTCAATGAACCATAAACAATTAATGAACATGCACCTGTGGAACAGTCATTAAGACAGCTTACAGAGAGTAGCCAACTAAGGTCACAGTTATGAAAACTTTCTGCTGACTCTGAAAAACACAAAAAGAAAGATGCCCAGGGTCCATGCCCGTAAGGCTCACTTTTTTTCTTTCTTTATTTAATTTGAAGATTCTACATTAGAAAATACAAGTTTTTTTTGTATGATATGGCCTAATTGTAGAGGTCGGGTATATTAAAAGCTGTTATATAGTGCAGCCCTTGTTCGCGGATGTGAATCGGAATGATTACCTTTTAAGAAAACGTAATAAATATAAATAGATCTAATGTAGAGCTAGGATAAAGGATTATACATTAAAAAGCTGCATAGGGTCTATTGGAGTAGGCCTATATACGATCCCCAAAAATTGGTGTCATTACACTTTTACATTTAAAAAATGCATCTCAATATAAAAAATGTAAAGGATTATTATTGTTCCGATTCACACCGGCAAAATGGTTATAGTTAACGGTAGAACAAACACAATAACTGGTTTATGGAAGTACTTCTCTAAGCGAGAGGTAAATTACATATTTCTACAAACTATTTATGCTACCTTTTAAATTCTTGAACCTAATGATATAGGCCTAGGTGTAAAACAGCCGAGGTGTTAGAGCAACGACCCTGGAATAAAAACAAATTGTGTATGGGTGGAGAGAGGGTAGGTTTTATAGGTTCTTGCTCTGGAATGTCAGTACTGCATGTATTATTGGTCATCGTGCCATAGTCGATTGTAAGTTAAACTTGTGTATTCCTTCATGGGTAGTGTGATGCCTAATACCCTGACTGATTTAGGAATCTATGTTATTCAATTATTGCACCCACTGCTCACTTGCTCGCGCCAAAGAGTGTCTGCGTTGCCAAGGGCTAAAATATATTTCTGACGCAGATCGCGCTGCAAGTCCTGCCTTTCCCATCTCCTCATTGGTGTATAGAAGCAGGTACCCACGTGCCATCTGCTCGTTAGTTATACCCACGTGGGTGATTGAAAGATCAACTGTGTTGCTGGTTGTCATGGAAATACTATGAAAGTGTAGATGCCAATCACCATATAAGTTCAAAGATGAAAAAGTGTGGAAGGACGAGAGATGACTAGAAACAATTCGGTTGACCGTTTTATGTGTGGATTAATTGTCGGAGTAGAGGACCTTGTGCATTTCAGGTAAAATAACAACTCAATGTTTATATCCCAGGACAAACTATCTAGCAACAGCAAGCTAGCTAAATAGGACAAATTAGCTAGCAAGTGAAAGCTATCTAGCTAAATTGCCACACATGTTTAATGCTTTTCGACCAATCCCCAAATTAATGTCCTTGGTTCAGAGTTTGTTTTGATATTTTAACCTGCGTGTTGTGATTGCGTTTGGTGTAGGGGGACAAAATAAATTCACGCACGATGGCGCACGCGCGCAGCCGGTTTCGGTTCCATGTAAGACACATTTTTACTTGCAGTAATTAGCAGCTGTTACATTCTATGTTCCTTTTTCCTTCTTTGTCGGAATAAAACAGGATATAATGAGGACTACATGAAACATATCTTGAATATTATGGACATAAAGACCTGGTTTTGCGAAAAATATATATATATATATATATATATATATATATATATATATATATATATATATGTTGTTTCCTCTTCATTCTTTCTTCATTATTCAAAAAATTGAATCCAGTGACATGAGCAGGCTGGGATGACACTTTCTAAAATATGACAATGCATTTATAAGATTGTGCTGTTATTATTTCGATTAGTACTATCTATTATTGTTACTACTTTTTTTCTGACTGTTTTCCATGTTATTTGGTTGATTCTCTTAAAAAGCACCCTCATAGATATTTGTGTTGTCATGGGACTGCCCGTATTTCCCTCTGGCTTACGCCAATTAGCAGCTAAGTGCTTGCCTTAGGACGCAAAGGTGCAACATGATTCAATACGATGTTCTGATGGTCTTAGTAACAACAGGCCTAGATATGGGGGGAGGTTTTAATGGGTTGAATATTAGGACAATTGGAGGTTTACAAAGTTACAGCTACAGAACACAGTGCAAATATTATGGTACAGCTACAGTTGAAGTCAGAAGTTTACATACACCTTAGCTAAATACATTTCAACTCAGTTTTTCACAATTCCTAACATTTAATCCTCGTAAAAATTCCCTTCCTTAGGTCAGTTAGGATCACCACTTTATTTGAGGAATGTGAAATGTCAGAATAATAGCAGAGTGATTTATTTCAGCTTTTATTTCTTTCATCACATTCCCAGTGGGTCAGAAGCTCCTGACAGAGCTGGTGTAACGGAGTTAGGTTTGTAGGCCTCCTTGCTCGCACCCGCTTTTTCAGTTCTGCCCTCACATTTTCTATAGTATTGATGGCCAATCCAATACCTTGACTTTGGTTGTCCTTAAGCCATTTTGCCATAACTTTGGAAGTATGCTTGGGGTCATTGTCCATTAGGAAGACCCATTTGCGACCAATCTATAACTTCCTGACTGATGTCTTGATGTTGCTTCAATATATCCACATAATTTTCTTTCGTCATGATGACATCTATTTTGTGAAGTGCACCAGTCCCTCCTGCAGCAAAGCACCCTCACAACATGATGCTGCCACCCCTGTGCTTCACGGTTGGGATGGTGTTCTTCGGCTTGCAAGCCTCCCCCTTTTTCCTCCAAACATTATGGCTAAACAGTTACATTTTTGTTTCATCAATCCAGAGGACATTTCTCCAAAAAGTACGATCTTTGTCCTGTCTTTTTTTATGGCGGTTTTGGAGCAGTTGCTCAAGTTATGTCGATATAGGACTCATTTTACTGTGGATATGGATACCTTTGTATCTGTTTCCTCCAGGATCTTCACAAGGTCCTTTGCTGTTGTTCTGGGATTGATTTGCACTTTTCGCACCAAAGTACGTTCATCTCTTGGAGACAGAACACGTCTCTTTCCTGAGCGGTATGACGGCTGCGTGGTCCCATTGTGTTTATACTTATGTACTATTGTTTGTACAGATGAACGTGCTACCTTCAGGCATTTGGAAATTGCTCCCAAGGATGAACCAGACTTGTTACAATTTTCTTTCTGGGTTCTTGGCTGATTTCTTTTGATTTTCCCATGATGTCAAGCAAAGAGGCACTGAGTTTGAAGGTAGGTCTTGAAATACATCCACAGGTACACCTCTAATTGACTCAAATGATGTTAATTAGCCTATTAGAAGCTTCTAAAGCCATGGCATCCTTTTCTGGAATTTTCCAAGCTGTTTAAAGGCACAGTCAACTTAGTGTATGTAAACTTCTGACCCACTGGAATTGGGATACAGAGAATTATAAGTGAAATAATCTGTCTGTAAACGATTGTTGGAAAAAATGACTTGTGTCATGCACAAAGTAGATGTCCTAATCGACTTGCCAAAACTATAGTTTGTTAACAAAAAATGTGTGGAGGGGTTGAAAAACGGGTTTTAATGACTCCAAGTGTAACTTCCGACTTCAACTGTATATGGAGCATAAAACAATGTCAGCTCGTTTTGGGCTTAGTGGGACTATCATTGGTTTTTCAACAGGACAAGCACCCATTCTGAGAGGCGGTCGTGGGCCTCATTTGAGAGGTGTGGGGGAACGTGGTAGAGGAAAAGACCACGGACCAAGACAGCTGTAACAACAGCAGAGAGTGTCCAATGAAATCCGAGCAATAGTTGTAGACCATGTCGTAAATCATGGCATGACAATGATTCAACCAAACCTCAGAATATCAACCATGGCCTCAATCATCAGAACTTTCTGCAATGAGAACCGGTAAGTCTTCAGCAATCACTAAACATTAGACTACTCAATTGTCAAATTACCACATACAGCGGGGGCAAAAAGTATTTAGTCAGCCACCAATTGTGCAAGTTCTCCCACTTAAAAAGATGAGGCCTATAATTTTCATCATAGGTACACTTCAACTATGACAGACAAAATGAGAAAAAAAAATCCAGAAAATCACATTGTAGGATTTTTTATGAATTTATTTGCAAATTATGGTGGAAAATAAGTATTTGGTCAAAAAAAAAAGTTTCTCAATACTTTGTTATATACCCTTTGTTGGCAATGACAGAGGTCAAATGTTTTCTGTAAGTCTTCACAAGGTTTTCATACACTGTTGCTGGTATTTTGGCCCATTCCTCCATGCAGATCTCCTCTAGAGCAGTGATGTTTTGGGGCTGTTGCTGGGCAACATGGACTTTCAACTCCCTCCAAAGATTTTCTATGGGGTTGAGATCTGGAGAATGGCTAGGCCCCTCTAGGACCTTGAAGCCACTCCTTCATTGCCCGGGCAGTGTTTTTGGTATCATTGTCATACTGAAAGACCCAGCCACGTTTCATCTTCAATGCCCTTGCTGATCTCACGATACATGGCCCCATTCATTATTTCCTTTACACGGATCAGTCTTCCTGGTCCCTTTGCATAAAAACAGCCCCAAAGCATGATGTTTCCACCCCCATGCTTCACAGTAGGTATGGTGTTCTTTGGATGCAACTCAGCATTCTTTGTCCTCCAAACACAACGAGTTGAGTTTTTACCAAAAAGTGATGACCATATGACATTCTCCCAATCTTCTTCTGGATCATCCAAATGCTCTCTAGCAAACTTCAGACGGGCCTGGACATGTACTGGCTTAAGCAGGGGGACACGTCTGGCACTGCAGGATTTGAGTCCCTGGCGGAGTAATGTGTTACTGATGGTAGGCTGCTTACCTATTGCAGATTCAGTCTTCCCAGCCTGGTGTAGGTCTACAATTTTGTTTCTGGTGTCCTTTGACAGCTCTTTGGTCTTGGCCATAGTGGAGTTTGGAGTGTGACTGTTTGAGGCTGTGGACAGGTGTCTTTTATACTGATAACAAGTTCAAACAGGTGTCATTAATACAGGTAACAAGTGGAGGACAGAGGAGCCTCTTAAAGAAGAAGTTATAGGTCTGTGAGAGCCAGAAATCTTGCTTGTTTGTAGGTGACCAAATACTTATTTTCCACCATAATTAGCAAATGAATTCATAAAAAATCCTACAATGTGATTTCCTGGATTTTTTTTCTCATTTTGTCTGTCATAGTTGAAGTGTACCTATGATGAAAATTACAGGTCTCTCTCATCTTGTTAAGTGGAGAACTTGCACAATTGGTGGCTGACTAAATACTTTTTTGCCCCACTGTAGTAGGGGATGTGACGTAATGTGTTATTACTGTAATTTTCCCTTCAGAATTGAGACCAGGCCAAATAGGGGAGGCAGAGTCAAAATTCTGAATGACCAACAAGAGCGGGCTGTGGTCAATTTGGTTCGGGCCAGAAATGATATTCGCCTTACAGATATTTAGCAGCACATCTTGAACAATGACAACATGTTCAACAATGTGGAAGCCATAAGTTTGCCGACTATTGCATGCATGCTGAAAAAGGCACCAGGTGTCTCTTAAACAGCTATACTGTGTGCCTTTTGAAAGAAATGCAGACCGAGTGAAGCAACTGAGGACTGAGTACGTTCAGGTATGTTCAGTTTCAAGGTGCTTATTGTGAAAAATTCCCCCCAAATTCTACATCATTGTAATCCGTAATTCTCTTTCCAAAATGTATTTTTAGAGGGTGACGGAGTTGGATGCTGATGAAAACCACAAATTCCTCTTTTTGGATGAGGCAGGCTTCAACCTGGCCAAGACGAGGAAAGGCCAGAATTTCATTGGCCAGCGGGCAACCATCCAAGTACCTGGACAATGTGGGGCCAACATCACCATCTGTGAGACCATATCAGAAGATGGTGTGGTGGGACGCAAACCTCGTATCGGATCATATAATGCAGCTCTCCTTGTAACCTTCCTTGATGAGCTAAATCAGGTCTGTAAAGCTAATGGCTTGACCTATGTCATTGTGTGTGATAATGTCAGGTTCAACCATGTTCAAATGGTGCAAGCATGGTTTCAGGCCCATCCACAATTTACCACCCTGTACTTACCCCCATACTCTAATTTTTCTCCACATGGAGATGGAAGAGTATATGATAGGCGCCCTCACGAACAAGCCACCCTTCTCCAGGCCATGGATGACACATGCAATGACATCACATCAGACTAGTGTCAGGCCTGGATTCGCCCGAAGATTCTTCTTGAGTTGTTTGGATAAGGAAAATATTAATTGTGATGTGGATGAGAACCTGTGGCCAAATCCAGAAGACAGGGTTGATGGAAATATAGAAGTATAGTAATCAATCCTTTGTTTTGCTTTTTACAGTAAGCCAGGTGAGGAACACTGCGGTTGACGTTTTACTGTTTCTTTTTTGTAGCTAATTATTTTTGTTTTGATTCAAAGAAACCTGTTGTGATTATATTGTATTTCATCAATACATTTCAGATTTTGTTCAATGATTCCACTGTGTCTGTTGTATTCTCTCTACTAGTCATTTTACAGTGATGTATTTACATGTAGTTGTCACGTCCTGACCTTAGTTCCTTTTTTATGTCTCTATTTTAGTTTGGTCAGGGCATGAGTTGGGGTGGGAATTCTATGTTTTGTATTTGTGGTTTTGGCCTGGTATGGTTCCCAATCAGAGGCAGTTGTCAATCATCGTCTCTGATTGAGAACCATACTTAGGCAGCCTGTTTTCCCACTATGGGTAGTGGCTAGTTGTTTTCTGTCTTTGTATTAGTTACCAGACGGAACTGTTTCGGTTGTTCTGTTGTTTACTTTGTATTGTAGTGTTCAGTTCAGTTTAATAAAATGCCGAACACTTACCACGCTGCATATTGGTCCGATCCTTCCTACTCCTCCTCAGAAGAGGAGGAAAACCATTACAGTAGTAACATAATGAAACATGTAATACAATATTTAATGATTGTATGAACAACTACACAGTGAAACTATCAGTATCTTGTGTGTGGGTGATCTAAATAAATGTTACAATGGTATTTCATGATAAATGAGTTATTTGAACCAATGATTATGAAAGTGCAAAGTTCCTTTAAAGATGTGAATGCACAATGCAATGTTTGAACATTGGACAGCCGGTGTTACAAGTGATGACCGTTTTGAGTTGTGTCTAAAGTTTTGAAAAATGACCACAAGGTTCTGAAATTAGTGCCAAAGTGATTGTAAAAAACTATATAAGCATGCTGTGAAAGTTAATTTGTGTGTGCATGCATGTACTGTACTGTAATGATGTAGAGTCTTTTAGGGATTAGGAGATGGGTCTGTCCACAGTGGGATTTATGGAAGAGGATTATGGTGACTTGGGGACAGATATCAAAGGCCCCTGCACACACACACTACATACTGCCCCTACCCCCCATGCATGACAGTCCCTGCTTTGCCTTATCTTGGTCAAGCACAGCGGCTGAACAACTAGTGATGTTCAACTTCCAGACAACCTGTATTTGGTGTGGTAAAGACCATTATAAGCGCCTCCCACTCATAGGCTACAGCTGGTGTCCAGTGATTTATCTGTCCGCGTGTCTCTCCATAATGGACAGATAAATCACTTATTTTGAGACTGTTACAGTAAGTTTGTTAACACTTAGATTATTCAAAAGGCAGAGTGTTGTGTCTTCGCTCGAAAGGCTACAGACGGTCGCTATCTGAAACGTCATGTCGTATTTACTTCCTGTGAATGGATATGGGAAATATACATTGCAATGGAAGGGATGAGGCAAAGGACTCAGACATTTTCCTAATTTCCCAGAATTCCCACTGGAGAAATGATATCATCACTGACCCACCGGTGACCTCGACAGGTTGCCCCAGACACAAAGCCATAGGGAAAGAGGGTTAGAGCATCTGCCTCTAACCCTAGGAAGCTCTTTGCCACCTTCTCCTCCCTCCTGAATCCTCCGCCCCCTCCCCCCCCCTCCTCCCTCTCTGCAGATGACTTCGTCAACCATTTTGAAAAGAAGGTCGACGACATCCGATCCTCGTTTGCTAAGTCAAACGACACCGCTGGTTCTGCTCACACTGCCCTACCCTGTGCTCTGACCTCTTTCTCCCCTCTCTCTCCAGATGAAATCTCGCGTCTTGTGACGGCCGGCCGCCCAACAACCTGCCCGCTTGACCCTATCCCCTCCTCTCTTCTCCAGACCATTTCGGAGACCTTCTCCCTTACCTCACCTCGCTCATCAACTCATCCCTGACCGTTGGCTACGTCCCTTCCGTCTTCAAGAGAGCGAGAGTTGCACCCCTTCTGAAAAAACCTACACTCGATCCCTCCGATGTCAACAATTACAGACCAGTATCCCTTCTTTCTTTTCTCTCCAAAACTCTTGAACGTGCCGTCCTTGGCCAGCTCTCCCGCTATCTCTCTCTGAATGACCTTCTTGATCCAAATCAGTCAGGTTTCAAGACTAGTCATTCAACTGAGACTGCTCTCCTCTGTATCACGGAGGCGCTCCGCACTGCTAAAGCTAACTCTCTCTCCTCTGCTCTCATCCTTCTAGATCTATCGGCTGCCTTCGATACTGTGAACCATCAGATCCTCCTCTCCACCCTCTCCGAGTTGGGCATCTCCGGCGCGGCCCACGCTTGGATTGCGTCCTACCTGACAGGTCGCTCCTACCAGGTGGCGTGGCGAGAATCTGTCTCCTCACCCGCGCTCTCACCACTGGTGTCCCCCAGGGCTCTGTTCTTGGCCCTCTCCTATTCTCGCTATACACCAAGTCACTTGGCTCTGTCATAACCTCACATGGTCTCTCTTATCATTGCTATGCAGACGACACACAATTAATCTTCTCCTTTCCCCCTTCTGATGACCAGGTGGCGAATCGCATCTCTGCATGTCTGGCAGACATATCAGTGTGGATGACGGATCACCACCTCAAGCTGAACCTCGGCAAGACGGAGCTGCTCTTCCTCCCGGGAAGGACTGCCCGTTCCATGATCTCGCCATCACGGTTGACAACTCCATTGTGTCCTCCTCCCAGAGCGCCAAGAACCTTGGCGTGATCCTGGACAACACCCTGTCGTTCTCAACTAACATCAAGGCGGTGGCCCGTTCCTGTAGGTTCATGCTCTACAACATCCGCAGAGTACGACCCTGCCTCACACAGGAAGCGGCGCAGGTCCTAATCCAGGCACTTGTCATCTCCCGTCTGGATTACTGCAACTCGCTGTTGGCTGGGCTCCCTGCCTGTGCCATTAAACCCCTTCAACTCATCCAGAACGCCGCAGCCCGTCTGGTGTTCAACCTTCCCAAGTTCTCTCACGTCACCCCGCTCCTCCGTTCTCTCCACTGGCTTCCAGTTGAAGCTCGCATCCGCTACAAGACCATGGTGCTTGCCTACGGAGCTGTGAGGGGAACGGCACCTCAGTACCTCCAGGCTCTGATCAGGCCCTACACCCAAACAAGGGCACTGCGTTCATCCACCTCTGGCCTGCTCGCCTCCCTACCACTGAGGAAGTACAGCTCCCGCTCAGCCCAGTCAAAACTGTTCGCTGCCCTGGCCCCCCAATGGTGGAACAAACTCCCTCACGACGCCAGGACAGCGGAGTCAATCACCACCTTCCGGAGACACCTGAAACCCCACCTCTTTAAGGAATACCTAGGATAGGTTAAGTAATCCCTCTCACCCCACCCCCCTAAGTTTTAGATGCACTATTGTTAAGTGACTGTCCCACTGGATGTCATAAGGTGAATGCACCAATTTGTAAGTCGCTCTGGATAAGAGCGTCTGCTAAATGACTTAAATGTAAATGTAATGGAAATGCCCCTTCTGTACTGGACTAGTGCTCCATGCAGCAGAAGATCTGTCTCATCAATCTCTCTCGGTCTCATCTCCATCTCTCTTGGTTCTAAGATTTTAGGTCTGTGACAATTAAATAAAGTTTGCGCTTTTAATGATGTTACTATACAAACATCTCTCTCCTTTCTCCGTTTATATTTTTCTCTTTCTGTTATTGTCCATCTCTATCTACCTCCCTCCCTCATCTTTCCCTCTCTTTCTATTTGTTATGTTTGTGTCTGTGTTTGCATGTTGTGTGTGAATGCCTGAATTAATGTGTGTCAATGCCTGTGCATGTTTGTAAAAGTGTGTTAGATCTCAGTGTCTGTCTAAGATCAGTAAACCTAGGCATTAATTCAGTCTAGTTTCACAACATTCTCAAAATAACAGATTAGTGCTTCTGGCAAGATTTGAGGGATTTTCCTCATTAGGTGTTCTCTCTAAACACAAGATGAATAAATGATACTACACAGGGCTTACAGTTACCATTAATGGCTCTTTGAATAAGAGAGTTGAGGTCACATGTCCACTCTGTTTTTTATTCTCTTTACTATAGGTGATGGATGGAAGAGATAAAAAGAAAGATGAGAAGAGTTTGAGTGAATGAGGTGATCCTTCAGCGTCTTGTGTTCCCCAGTGTCTCTCTCCATTGATTCCCTTTCAGGTCACTCACACTTGCACGGACACACACACACACACATTTGTGCGTGACAAGAGAGGAGAAGACACTCATCCTCACAACAGATTGTGCTGACAGTAGACTACTTCATTTATTCATATATCTTTCCTAATCCCTCTTCTTTCTCCATCCATCCATTCTGCTGTTCTGATACCAGGTGTCTACTACAGATTAGTCTCGTCGACAACCAGGCTTAGGCGTGACAACAACGTGATTTTGGAGGTATAGTTTTACGTTGCTAACTACAGATGGACTGTCTCCCCCTCTTCATCTCCATCCCTCTTTCCTAACTCCTCTTCTTCTCTATTATCTACTCACCTCACATCCCATCTCTTCCCTCTCCTCTCTACCTCCCTGTCCATTGCTCTTTCTCGTCTCTCACCCCCACCCCCCTCTTTCTTGCCCTGGCTCCCCAGTTACTCTTTTCCCTTTCACCACTTTCCTCTCTATGACCTTGGACTGACATTGGTAACCTATCCCTAGATGATATAGAGGCACCATAGACAGAGCATTCCTTAAAGTGGAACTGACAGTGTTTAAGCAACATGAAATCTTATTCAAATCTGTTCATCAACACCCCCAGGAAGAATGACAGATTTTTTAAAAACATTTTCTGACAAGCGAACACTTACAATAGATATGGTCATTTTCACATTTTCATAAATTCATAGAAAGTTTGGGAATCAAATCGAACCAAATCAAATTGTATTTGTCACATGCGCCGAATACAACAGGTTTAGACCTTAAAGTGAAATGATTACTTACAAGATCTTAACCACCAATATAGTTAAGAAAATAACTGTAGGGGAAAAATAGCAGCAGTAAAATAACAGTAGCGAGGCTAAATACAGGGGGTACCGGTACAGAGTCAATGTGCGGGGGCACATGTAGGTAGTTATTAAAGTGACTATGCCTAGATAACAGAGTAGCAGCAGCATAAAATCGTTTGGGTTGACATTTGATAGGCTGTTCATGAGTCTTTTAGTTTGGGGGTAGAAATTGTTAAGAAGCCTTTTGTACCTAGACTTGGCGCGGTAGCAGAGAGAACAGTCTATGACTAGGGAGGCTGGAGTCTTTAACAATTTTTAGGGCCTTCCTCTGACACCGCCTGGAATAGAGGTCCTGGATAGCAGGAAGCTTGGCCCCAGTGATGTACAGGGCAGTACGCACTACCCTCTGTAGTGCCTTGCAGTCGGAGGTCGAGAAGTTGCCATATATCAGGCAGTGATGCAACCAGCTCTCAATGGTGCAGCTATATAACTTTTTGAGGATCTGAGGACCCATGCCACATATTTTCAGTCTCCTTTGTCGTGCCTTCTTCACGACAGTCTTGGTGTGTTTGGACCATGATAGTTCGTTGGTGATATGGATACCAAGAAACGTGAAGCTCTCAACCTGCTCCACTACAGGCCCGTCGATGAGAATGGGGGTGTGTTCAGTCTTCCTTTTCCTGTAGTCCACAATCATCTCCTTTGTCTTGATCACATTGAGGGAGAAGTTGTTGTCCTGGCACCACATGGCCAGGTCTCTGATCTCGTCCCTATAGGTTGTCTCATTGTTGTCGGTGATCAGGCCTACCACTATTGTGTCGTCTGTAAACTTAATGATAGTGTTGGAGTCGTGCCTGGCCATGCAGTCATGAGGGAGTACAGGAGGGAATTGAGCATGCACCCGAGGGGCTCCTGTGTTGAGGATCAGCGTGGCAAATGTGTTGTTACCTACCCTTACCACCTGGGGAGGCCAATCAGGAAGTCCATGATCCAGTTGCAGAGGGAGGTGTTTAGTCCCAGGGTCCTTAGATTAGTGATGACCTTTGAGGGCACTATGGTGTTGAATGCTGAGCTGTAGTCAATGAATACCATTCTCACACATGTGTTCCTTTTGTCCAGGTGGGAAAGGGCAGTGTGGAGTGCAATAGAGATTGCATCATCTGTGGATCTGTTGGATCAAATTGGAGTGGTTCTAGGGTTTCTGGGATGATGGTGTTGATGTGAGCCATGACCAGCCTTTCAAAGCATTTCATGGCTAGAGACATGAGTGCTATGGGTCTATAGTCATTTAGGCAGGTTACCTGAGTGTTCTTGGACACAGGGACTATGGTGGTTTGCTTGAAACATGTTATTACAGACTCAGACAGTGACGGGTTGAAAATGTCAGTGAAGACACTTGCCAGTTGGTCAGCACATGCGCGGAGTACACATCCTGGTAATCTGTCTGGCACTGCGGCCTTGTGAATGTTGACCTTTTAAAATATCTTACTCACTTAGGCTACGGAGAGCATGATCACACAGTCATCCAGAACAGCTGATGCTCTCATGCATGCTTTAGTGTTGCTTGCCTCGAAGTGAGCATAGAAGTAATTTAACACGTCTTGTAGGCTCGTGTCACTGGGCAGCTCGTGACCGTGCTTCCCTTTGTAATCTGTAATAGTTTGCAAGCCCTGCCACATCCGACGAGTGTCGGAGCCGGTGTAGTATGATTCAATCTTAGTCCTATGTTGACACTTTGCCTGTAAGCGGGATTTCTTATAAGCTTCCGGGTTAGAGTCCCGCTCCTTGAAAGCGACAGCTCTACCATTTAGTTCAGTGCGAATGTTGTCTCTAATCCATGGCTTCTGTTTGGCGTACGTACGTACAGTCACTCTGGGGACAACGTCATTGATTCACTTATTGAAGCCAGTGACTGATGTGGTGTACTCCTCAATGTCATCTGAAGAATCCTGGAACATTTTCCAGTCTGTGCTAGCAAAACAGTCCTGTAGTTTAGCATCTGCTTCATCTGACCACTTTTTATATAGACAGAGTCAATGGTGCTTCTTGTTTTAGTTTTTGCTTGTAAGCACGAATCAGGAGGATAGAATTATGGTCAGATTTGCAAAATGGAGGATGAGAGAGAGCATTGTACGTGTCGCTGTGTGTGGAGTAAAGGTAGTCTAGAGTTTTTTTTCCATCTGGTTGCACGTTTAACATTAGGGTAGAAATGAGGTAAAACAAATTTAAGTTTCAAGTTTAATTTAAGTTAAAGTCCCCGGCCACTAAGAGCGTCGCCTCTGGATGAGCGTTTTCCTTTTTGCTTATGGCCGTATACAGCTCATTGAGTGAGGTCTTAGTGCTAGCATCGGTTTGTGGTGGTAAATAGACAGCTACGAAGTATACAGATGAAAACTCTCTTGGTAAATAGTGTGGTCTACAGCTTATCATGAGATACTGTACCTCAGGCAAGATAACCCTTGAGACTTCCTTACTATTAGATTTTGTGTACCAGCTGTTGTTTACAAATATACACAGACCACCACCCCTTGTTTTACCGGAGGTGGCTGTTCCATCTTGCCGATGCAGCACAAAAACCCATCAGCTGTATGTTATTCATGTTGTCGTTGCCACGACTCTGTGAAATTTAAGATATTACAGTATTCGTGATCGTAGTTTGCCTATTTTGTTATACTATGATTGTACGTTGGCTAATAGTACTGATGGTAGAGGCAGATTACCCACTCGCCGTCAAATCAAAACAAATTTTATTTGTCACATACACATGGTTAGCAGATGTTAGTGCGAGTGTAGCGAAATGCTTGTGCTTCTAGTTCCGACAATGCAGTAATAACCAACAAGTAATCTAGCTAACAATTCCAAAACTACTACCTTATAGACACAAGTGTAAGGGGATAAAGAATATGTACATAAAGATATATGAATGAGTGATGGTACAGAGCGGCATAGGCAAGATACAGTAGATGGTATTGAGTGCAGTATATACATATGAGATGAGTATGTAAACAAAGTGGCATAGTTAAAGTGGTACATGTATTACATAAGGATGCAGTAGATGATATAGAGTACAGTATATACGTATACATATGAGATGAATAATGTAGGGTATGTAAACATTATATTAGGTAGCATTGTTAAAGTTGCTAGTGATATATTTTACATCATTTCCCATCAATTCCCATTATTAAAGTGGCTGGAGTTGAGTCAGTGTGTTGGCAGCAGCAACTCAATGTTAGTGTTGGCTGTTTAACAGTCTGATGGCCTTGAGATAGCAGCTGTTTTTCAGTCTCTCGGTCCCAGCTTTGATGCACCTGTACTGACCTCGCCTTCTGGATGATAGCGGGGTGAACAGGCAGTGGCTCGGGTGGTTGTTGTCCTTGATGATCTTTATGGCCTTCCTGTAACATCGGGTGGTGTAGGTGTCCTGGAGGGCAGGTAGTTTGCCCCCGGTGATGCGTTGTGCAGTCCTCACTACCCTCTGGAGAGCCTTACGGTTGTGGGCGGAGCAGTTGCCGTACCAGGCAGTGATACAGCCCGCCAGGATGCTCTCGATTGTGCATCTGTAGAAGTTTGTGAGTGCTTTTGGTGACAAGCCGAATTTCTTCAGCCTCCTGAGGTTGAAGAGGCGCTGCTGCGCCTTCTTCACGATGCTGTCAGTGTGAGTGGACCAATTCAGTTTGTCTGTGATGTGTATGCCGAGGAACTTAAAACTAGCTACCCTCTCCACTACTGTTCCATCGATGTGGATAGGGGGTGTTCCCTATGCTGTTTCCTGAAGTCCACAATCATCTCCTTAGTTTTGTTGACGTTGAGTGTGAGGTTATTTTCCTGACACCACACTCCGAGGGCCCTCACCTCCTCCCTGTAGGCCGTCTCGTCGTTGTTGGTAATCAAGCCTACCACCGTTGTGTCGTCCTCAAACTTGATGATTGAGTTGGAGGCGTGCGTGGCCACGCAGTCGTGGGTGAACAGGGAGTACAGTAGAGAGGACTCAGAACGCACCCTTTTGGGGCCCCAGTGTTGAGGATCAGCGGGGTGGAGATGTTGTTGCCTACCCTCACCACCTGGGGGCGGCCCGTCAGGAAGTCCAGTACCCAGTTGCACAGGGCGGGGTCGAGACCCAGGGTGTCAAGCTTGATGACGAGCTTGGAGGGTACTATGGTGTTGAATGCCGAGCAGGAAGTCGATGAACAGCATTCTCACATAGGTATTCCTCTTGTCCAGATGGGTTAGGGCAGTGTGCAGTGTGGTTGAGATTGCATCGTCTGTGGACCTATTTGGGCGGTAAGCAAATTGGAGTGGGTCTAGGGTGTCAGGTAGATTGAATATGTCCGTAAACACACCAGCCAGCTGGTCTGGCATGCTCTGAGGGCGCGGCTGGGGATGCCGTCTGGGCCTGCAGCCTTGCGAGGGTTGACACGTTTAAATGTTTTACTCACGTCGGCTGCAGTGAAGGAGAGTCCGCATGTTTTAGTTGCGGGAAGTGTCAGTGGCACTGTATTGTCCTCAAAGCGAGTAAAAAAGTTATTTAGTCTGCCTGGGAGCAAGACATCCTGGTCCGTGACGGTGCTGGTTTTCTTTTTGTAATCCGTGATTGACTGTAGACCCTGCCACATACCTCTTGTGTCTGAGCCGTTGAACTGAGATTCTACTTTGTCTCTATACTGACGCTTAGCTTGTTTGATTGCCTTGCGGAGGGAATAGTTACACTGTTTGTATTCGGTCATGTTTCCAGTCACCTTGCCCTGATTAAAAGCAGTGGTTCGCGCTTTCAGTTTCACGCGAATGCTGCCATCAATCCACGGTTTCTGGTTTGGGAATGTTTTATCGTTGCTATGGGAACGACATCTTCAACGCACGTTCTAATGAACTCGCACACTGAATCAGCGTATTCGGCAATGTTGTCGTCTGACACAATACGGAACATATCCCAGTCCACGTGATGGAAGCAGTCTTGGAGTGTGGAATCAGATTGGTCGGACCAGCGTTGAACAGACCTCGGCGCCGGAGCTTCTGGTTTTAGTTTCTGTCTGTAGGCAAGGATCAACAAAATGGAGTCGTGGTCAGCTTTTCCGAAAGGAGGGCGGGGCAGGGCCTTATATGCGTCGCGGAAGTTGGAATAGCAATGATCCAAGCTTTCTCCAGCCCTGGTTGCGCAATCGATATGCTGATAAAAGTCTTGTTTTCAGATTAGCCTTGTTAAAATCCCCAGCTACAATGAATGCAGCCTCCGGATATATGGATTCCAGTTTGCAAAGAGTCAAATAAAATTTGTTCAGAGCCATCGATGTGTCTGCTTGGGGGGAATATATACAGCTGTGATTATAATCGAAGAGAATTCCCTTGGTAGATAATGCGGTCTACATTTGATTGTGAGGAATTCTAAATCAGGTGAACAGAAGGACTTGAGTTCCTGTATGTTGTTTTGGCCACACCACGTCACGTTAACCATAAAGCAAACACCCCCGCCCCTCTTCTTACCAGAAAGATGTTTGTTTCTGTCTGCGCGATGCTTGGAGAAACCAGCTGGCTGCACCGTCCCCGATAGCGTCTCTCCAGTGAGCCATGTTTCCGTGAAGCAAAGAACGTTACAGTCTCTGATGTCCCTCTGGAAAGCTACCCTTGCTCGGATTTCATCAACCTTGTTGTCAAGAGACTGGACATTGGCGAGGAGAATGCTAGGGAGTGGTGCACGATGTGCCCGTCTCCGGAATCTGACCAGAAGACCGCTTCGTTTTCATCTTTTTCGAAGTCGTTTTTTGGGGTCACTGGCTGGGATCCATTCCGTTGTCCTGGGTGAAAGGCAGAACACAGGGTCCGCTTCGCGAATGTCATATTCTTGGTCGTACTGATGGTGAGTTGCTCTTATGTTCAGTAGTTCTTCTCGACTGTATGTAATGAAACCTAAGATGACCTGGGGTACCAATGTAAGAAATAACACGTAAAAAAAACAAAAAACTGTATAGTTTCCTAGGAAAGCGAAGCGAGCCGGCCATCTCTGTCGGTTCCTTACAAGGGTCCCTGACATCTCAGTCTCTTTCTCATGCGAATCACAGGGATAAGAGCCTTGACAGGTGTCTGACGTAAATCCTTCATGTCCGACTTGTTAAATATTTTTTTTTCCCCCAGTAAGAGGTGTCGTGTCTTTGGCTATGCCGGAATAATTGATAAGACATGCTATTCTATAAAATAATTTATCCGTAATTAATATCACCTGATTGAGCTAATCATGTAAATGTAATTAACTAGAGTCGGGCACCACAAAATAATATAGAGCTGTCATCTTCCAAATAAACTCTAAAAGAACTAGTAATATTTTACATCAATAGCAGTCAACATTAATCTTAATCTTACTTCAGTCTCATCTGAAAGTTGAAACTTCTTGGTTATCTGCAGGAACCCTGGCTAACAGTTTGAATCAGCATTTATTTATTTACTAAATACCTAACTAATCACACATACACATAATTAATCATAACTTGATTACAAATTACGTCATAAAGGAAAACGTCCCTAGTGGGCGGAACAGATGACGGCTTGTTACACAAAGGAAAAGGGCTGAGTTGAGTGAAAGAGCGGGAAGACAGGAACAAAAGCGAAGCTGTGCTATCGTAAATACAGTATCTTATGCATTCTAAATTACCGCCCATTTGGAAAAGGAAAATGCAATAAATATTTACTCTGAGCTGCGCATCAGTAGGTTGGTGGTAGATAGAAGGCCGTGTTGCGCAACCCGAGTCCTCTGAGGAATGTCTCTGGTTCTCAATTGGATACGTTGTGGTAACATCGTTGTATGGTAGATGGGATACTCTGCCTCGCAACCAAAGCTCATGCTGAGGTTGGCTTCGTTCTGTAGTTATCTGAACCATTCTGACATAGGATCGTCATCCTACCTCATCGGAACAGGAAGTTATGTTGTCGTCAAGGGCTTATATAGGAAGGGAGAAGAGGGTGTGTTTGAAAAGTTTTATAGCCCTTGTTCCTTCACAGGGGAGTGCCACTGATTGAGCAGCCCTATCTTATGAAAACCCAAATGTCACATTTTAGAAGCTAAAATCACATTTCATCCCATCACAAATCATTTCATATTCAAACATTTCAATTGAACAACAATTCCATGTGAATCTGATAACTCTGTGTTGACATTCCACTGTAGAGTTTATGTCATCTTATCATTGATGAGAATGTCTCTAGAACTCAACAACCCGGTCGCATTTACAGGTAGTATCACATTTTCATTTCATTTCATTACAGTACAACGGTTCGATTTGTTTGATCGTAGCTAGCTACATAGCTAGCTACATAGCCGTCTTTGTATCAAAGATAATTGTGTAGTCTAGAGCGATTTTCTAGGTTAGCTAGCCAGCTATTGTCGTTCTTTTAACGCAACGTAACGTAAACAACACCACTACTCATCAATGAGCTTGATGCCTTGATAAGCTCCTTTCCTCCCAACCTTCGCTCTCTCTCCCCCGCTACTGTCATGTTTTGTCATATATTGTCTTGTCATTCTGCTGGTCTTATTAGGTTCGTTCGCTCTTTCTATCCCTCTCTCTCCCTCCCTCTCTCACTCTCGTTCCCTCCTCCCCTCTCTCCCCGCTAGGACATTATGCTTTCCTGTTCAAGATCGGCTCACCTCTCACAGTTCTGGGCGACTTTAACCTCCCCAATCGTCTACCTTTGACTCATTCCTCTCTGCCTCCTTCTTTCCACTCCTCTCCTCTTTTGACCTCACCCTCTCACCTCCCCCCCTACTCACAAGGCAGGCAATACGCTCGACCTCATCTTTACTAGATGCTGTTCTTCCACTAACCTCATTGCAACTCCCCTCCAAGTCTCCGACCACTACCTTGTATCCTTTTCCCTCTCGCTCTCATCCAACCCCTCCCACACTGCCCCTACTCGGATGGTATCCCTATGTCAAGGTAATCGATCCCATTACTCAATAGAGTTTTCGCTCTCTCTGGAACGAGCAGGCCCCCGTTTTCTGGAGGGACTCTCTCCTCTTCCATCCTATCATCTCTTCCCTCCGCTCAAACCTTCTCCAACCTATCTCCCCCTGATTCTGCCTCCTCAACCCTCCTCTCCTCCCTCTCTGCATCCTTTGACTCTCTATGTCCCCTATCCTCCAGGCCGGCTCGGTCCTCCCCTCCCGCTCCGTGGCTCGATGACTCATTGTTCACCTTTTACACCTGTTGTTTTGGGTCATCCCTGGCTAGTGTGTCATAATCCTTCTTTTGATTGGTCTAAGCGTTTCTTGTCATGTGAAGTGTTTAATGTCTGCTATTTCTCCTGTTTGTTCTGTCCCCTCTTCTCAGGAGGACCGAGATTCTTTAAGAACTTGCTTTTATCCTTGTTGCATGAATGGGGTCCACCCTTGTGTATTTTTCTGCAACAGGGAACAGGGCTCCAGGCAGCCGAGCGGAAATGGGAGGAAAACTCGCCTCCCTGCGGACCTGGCATCCTTTCAGTGTGTCTCCCTCCTCTCTACATTTTCCTCCTCTGTCTCTGCTGCTAAAGCCACTTTCTACTCCCTTCCTCCCACGCTAAATTCCAAGCATCTGCCTCTAACCCTAGGAAGCTCTTTGTCCCACCTTCTCCTCCCTCCTGAATCCTCCCTCCCCCTCCCCCCTGTCCCTCCCTGGCCTCTGCAGACTACTCTCATTTTTTTTTTTAGAGTAGTCAACCATTTTGAAAAGAAGGTCTGGACCGTTTGACATCCGATCCTCGTTTGCTATTGTCTTGTCATTAGTCAAACGACACCGCTGGTTCTGCTCACACTGCCCTACCCTGTGCTCTGACCTCTTTCTCCCCTCTCTCTCCAGATGAAATCTCAAGTGCGTCTTGTCAAGACGGCCGGTTCCGCATCCAACAACCTGCCCGCTTGACCCTATCCCCTCCCCTCTTCTCCAGACCATTTCCGGAGACCTTCTCCCTTACCTCACCTCGCTCATCAACTCATCACTGACCTGACCTGCTGGCTACGTCCCTTCCGTCTTCAAGAGAGCGAGAGTTGCACCCCTTCTGAAAAAACCTACACTCGATCCCTCCGATGTCAACAATTACAGACCAGTATCCCTTCTTTCTTTTCTCTCCAAAACTCTTGAACGTGCCGTCCTTGGCCAGCTCTCCCGCTATCTCTCTCTGAATGACCTTCTTGATCCAAATCAGTCAGGTTTCAAGACTAGTCATTCAACTGAGACTGCTCTCCTCTGTATCACGGAGGCGCTCCGCACTGCTAAAGCTAACTCTCTCTCCTCTGCTCTCATCCTTCTAGATCTATCGGCTGCCTTCGATACTGTGAACCATCAGATCCTCCTCTCCACCCTCTCCGAGTTGGGCATCTCCGGCGCGGCCCACGCTTGGATTGCGTCCTACCTGACAGGTCGCTCCTACCAGGTGGCGTGGCAAGAATCTGTCTCCTCACCACGCGCTCTCACCACTGGTGTCCCCCAGGGCTCTGTTCTCCTATTCTCGCTATACACCAAGTCACTTGGCTCTGTCATAACCTCACATGGTCTCTGCTATCATTGCTATGCAGGCGACACACAACTAATCTTCTCCTTTCCCCCTTCTGATGACCAGGTGGCGAATCGCATCTCTGCATGTCTGGCAGACATATCAGTGTGGATGACGGATCACCACCTCAAGCTGAACCTCGGCAAGACGGAGCTGCTCTTCCTCCCGGGGAAGGACTGCCCGTTCCATGATCTCGCCATCACGGTTGACAACTCCATTGTGTCCTCCTCCCAGAGCGCTAAGAACCTTGGTGTGATCCTGGACAACACCCTGTCGTTCTCAACCAACATCAAGGCGGTGGCCCGTTCCTGTAGGTTCATGCTCTACAACATCCGCAGAGTACGACCCTGCCTCACACAGGAAGCGGCGCAGGTCCTAATCCAGGCACTTGTCATCTCCCATCTGGATTACTGCAACTCGCTGTTGGCTGGGCTCCCTGCCTGTGCCATTAAACCCCTTCAACTCATCCAGAACGCCGCAGCCCGTCTGGTGTTCAACCTTCCCAAGTTCTCTCACGTCACCCCGCTCCTCCGTTCTCTCCACTGGCTTCCAGTTGAAGCTCGCATCCGCTACAAGACCATGGTGCTTGCCTACGGAGCTGTGAGGGGAACGGCACCTCAGTACCTCCAGGCTCTGATCAGGCCCTACACCCAAACAAGGGCACTGCGTTCATCCACCTCTGGCCTGCTCGCCTCCCTACCACTGAGGAAGTACAGTTCCCGCTCAGCCCAGTCAAAACTGTTCGCTGCTCTGGCCCCCCAATGGTGGAACAAACTCCCTCACGACGCCAGGACAGCGGAGTCAATCACCACCTTCCGGAGACACCTGAAACCCCACCTCTTTAAGGAATACCTAGGATAGGATAAGTAATCCCTCTCACCCCCCCCTTTAAGATTTAGATGCACTATTGTAAAGTGACTGTTCCACTGGATGTCTTAAGGTGAATGCACCAATTTGTAAGTCGCTCTGGATAAGAGCGTCTGCTAAATGACTTAAATGTAATGTCTATGGATTTCACATGACTGGGAATACTGTTCGTCACAGATACCTTCAGAACACCAGTCAGTATCTGGTGTGATACCGTACCATTTGCTTCATGCAGCGCAAAATATCTCCTTCGCATAGAGTTGATCAGGCTGTTGATTGTGGCCTGTGGAATGATGTCCCACGTCTCTTTAATGGCCGTGTTACGTTGCTGGATATTGGCGGGAACTGGAACACGCTGTCGCTCGTGTCCTACACGTCGATCCAGAGCATCCCAAACATGCTCCATGGGTAACATGTCTTGTGGTTATGCAGGCCATGGAAGAACTGGGACAGTTTCAGCTTCCATGAATTGTGTACAGATGCGTGCAACATGGGGCTGTGCATTATCATGCTGAAACATGAGGTGATGGCGGCGGAAGAATTGCACCACTATGGGCCTCAGGATCTCATCACGGTGCATTCAAACTGCCATTGTTAAAATGCAATGCAACAAGGATTCAGATGTGAAGAGCACACTTCTTCAGCATGCCAGTTTCCATCGAAGGTGAGAATTTGCCCAATGACGCGGAGTTGCAGTCAGGTCAAGAACCTGGTGAGGACTGTTTGAGACAGTTAGTGCAGAAATTCTTCAGATATGTAAACCCACAGTTTGTCCAGGTGGCAGATCTCAGACGATCCTGCAGGTGAGGAAACAGGATGTGGAGGTCCTGGAATGTCATGGTTACACATGGTCTGCAGTTGTGAGGCCGGTTAGACGTACGGCCAAATTCTGAAATATTATGTTGGGGGGGACTTATGGGATGTAAACAAATTTGTGTGCAACATTTGAGAGAAAAAGGCTTTTTGTGCATATGGAAAAGTTCTGTGATCTTTTATTTCAGCTCATGAAACATGGGAACAACACTTTTTATGTTGCGTTTTTTTTTCTGTGTATATAGAGACAATAAACACAGTTTTTAACACTGTATTCATATACTGTATTCTTCACATAGCTCGTTCGAATACAGTGCTTTTAGAAAGTATTATCACCTCTTGACTTATCCCCCATAATGACAAAGTGAAAACTTGTTGAGTCATTTTAGCTAATCATTGAAAATTAAATGCGAAATAACTCATTTACATACAGTACCAGTCAAAAGTTTGCACACACCTACTCATTCCAGGGTTTGTCTTTATTTTAAGTTGACCTTACAATGGCAGTCAATCTAACATTGGCTAGCTTGCTAGCTACTTCCAAACACCTCACTGACCCTTTTACTCGCCCTAGCAGAGCTGGGTGGGCATTTTTCATGTTATCCAGAGTGTTGGTGACTGTGCTGCTGGCAACAATTTAAGTATGCTTTTTTGCCAATGTTTATTGACACCGGCCATATTCAACGGATGTTGAGAGATCATAAATTCATCAGTTATTCTGCTCTGCTACAATCAGATGAGACTGCTCTGAAATCAGAGTAGACAGCCAGAGCGAATTTATGAAAGCACCCGAATGTCCATTGAGGACGCCCATCGACCATACCACTTAGCTAAGCTATGAATGATGTGAAAAATCAAGTCAATAAATGTTGGGTAGTTAGTTAGACAGCATAAAGTAAATATAATGTCAAGTTCGTTGTACTAGTAGCCAACTAACGTTACAGTAGGTAGCTAACATACCCGGTACATACTGCTGTAATGTTATGCTATGCAGTTCATAAGGATAGCGTAGCTAACATATTGTCAGCCAACATAACGTGTAACGTAACTTATTTGAAAAGCCATTACTTTATTACATTTTCTTAACATTTGTCATAATTAGTTAAAGTAATTTGTATCCTCTTCGGACTTCGGCTGCATATTTTCTTCAAATCTGAAAATGTTGTGAAGCCACACCCATTTTCTGAAGAATTGCATAATGGGCTCTAAAAGTAAAGAAAGTGTTCATTGCTTGTTTTTTAAATTTAAAATACATTTTCTATATTTTTTTGTTGTATTTTTTTATTAAACAGCAACATGCAAAATATAAACAGAACAGCCAGAGGGATTCCACAAAGAAATAAGAGAGAAAAATAATAATAATTGTCACGCCCTGACGTTAGAGCTTTTTATGTCTCTATTTTGGTTTGGTCAGGGTGTGACTAGGGTGGGCATTCTATGTTCCTTTTTCTGTGTTTTTGTATTTCTTTGTTTTGGCTGGGTATGGTTCTCAGTCAGGGACAGCTGTCTATCATTGTCTCTGATTGGGAACCATACTTAGGTAGCTTTTTCCCCACAGGGTTTTGTGGGTAGTTAATTTCTGTTTAGTGGTTTGCACCTTTCAGGACTGTTTCAGTTATTCCCTTTGTTATTTTGTTATAGTGTTCAGTTTTAATAAAGAAAGCATGAACACTTACCACTGTCACGTTCTGACCTTAGTTCTTTTGTTATGTCTTTGTTTTAGGTTGGTCAGGGCGTGAGTTGGGGTGGGTTGTCTATGTTCGTTTTTCTATGTTGTGTTTTGCGTTTGGCCTGGTATGGTTCTGGTATGGTTCTCAATCAGAGGCAGGTGTCGTTAGTTGTCTCTGATTGAGAATCATACTTGGACAGCCTTTTCCCACCTGTGTTTCAGGTGGGAAACTACATTTAGCAACTACATTTTTTAGACATTTTGTTTTGTATATATTTTAATGACTAAATAGTTTTCCAAATCAAATAAAACAATTAAGAAAAGGGGGGTTTTGAGTACAATTTTGCTTGTACACTTCGTATTTTGGTGAATATAGTACGACATCCGGGAACTTTTGGCATACTAACTATATTCATACTATGACTAATAAGCATACTACATTCTCAATTTACTTCACAAATAGTATGGTTAGAATGAGTATTCGAACACAGCCAAGGTGTTCATGAAACGTAATCTCAAAATGACGAACGAACAGGTCAAAATAATTGATTTTTAAAGGGCTCACCATTTCGGTGGCAGAGCAGAGGGAAGGCCCCGTCCGATCGTAGCTATGCTAACCCACTACAAAATTGAAATAGCCTTGTTACAGCAGGTTAGGGAATTGAAGAACCCCCACGTTCTCTATTAATGAACAATTCCCCCATGAAATAGTGGAGAGACGACGTGTCCTGTACCCCATTTTGAAAAGGCTCCGAGCAGAGAAGCAGAATGTTCGTCGAGTGGTCGATAAATTATATGTAAACAACCAAATGTTCAAGGACTTGGAAATTTCAACGTGGCTGTGAGTAATAGCTACCTCCTGTTGAATTAGTCACCGAAACGCATTTGTACCGCATTACTCAGTACAATTATGGATTCATTTATTTTTACTCATGCAGTATGGAACCATGGACTATGTGGACATAAAATAAGGTTGGACTTGATAATGCAGAATGGGTACGATGAAGTAATTTTTTGAGGCAATATGGAACTTTGGACTATATGGACATAATATCAGGTTTTGATTTAGGGGAAGGCCGAATATGGCTCTGCGTTAACGTGCTTTCCTCATGCTGCAAGGGGGCATGAGGACTGCAGATGTAGCCAGGGCAATAAATTGCAATGTCCGTACTGTGAGACGCCTAAGACAGCACTACAGGGAGACGGGACGGACTGCTGATCATCCTCGCAGTGGCAGACCACGTGTAACAACACCTGCACAGGATTGGTACATCACACCTGCGGGACAGGTACAGGATGGCAACAACAATTGCCCGAGTTACACTAGGAACGCACAATCCCTCCATCAGTGCTCAATAGGCAGACAGTCTGGTAAGGCAGGTCTGGTAAGGCAGGTCCTCACCAGACATCACTGGCAACAATGTCGCCTATGGGCACAAACCCACCGTCGCTGGACCAGACAGGACTGGTGCGCTTGAGTGATGAGTCGTGGTTTTGTCTCACCAGGGGTGATGGTCGGATTCCCGATTATCGTCGAAGGAATGAGCGTTACACCGAGGCCTGTACTCTGGAGCGGGATTGATTTGGAGGTGGAGGGTCCGTCATGATCTGTGGCGGTGTGTCACAGCATCATCGGACAGAGCTTGTTGTCATTGCAGGCAATCTCAACGCTGTGCGTTACAAAGAAGACATCCTCCTCCCTCATGTGGTACCCTTCCTGCAGGCTCATCCTAACATGACCCTCCAGCATGACAATGCCACCAGCCATACTGCTCGATCTGTGCGTGATTTCTTGCACGACCGGAATTTCAGTGTTCTGCCATGGCTAGCGAAGAGCTCAGATCTCAATCTCATCGAGCACATCTGGGACCTGTTGGCTCGGAGGGTGAGGGCTAGGGCTAATACCCCCAGAAATGTCCTGGAACCTGCAGTTGCCTTGGTGGAAGAGTGGGGTAACATCATCTCACAGCAAGAACTGGCAAATCTGGTGCAGTCCATTCGGAGAAGATGCACTGCAGTACTTAATGCAGCTGGTGGCCACACCAGATACTGACTGTTACTTTTGATTTTGACCCATTATTCCATTTCTGTTAGTCACATGTCTGTGGAACTTGTTCAGTTTATGTCTCAGATTTTGAATCTTGTTAGGTTCATACAAATATTTACAGATGTTAAGTTTGCTGAAAATAAATGCAGTTGACAGTGAGGACATTTTGTTTTTTTGCTTAGTTTTCTTTATTTGTAATAAATTAGCAAAAAAATCTAAACCTCTTTTCACTTTGTTGTTATGGGGTATTGTGTGTAGATTGCTGAGGATTTTAAAATTGTAATCCATTTTCGAATAAGGCTGTGACGTAGAAAGTCAAGGGGTCTGAATACTTTCTGAAGGCAGTGTATGTAGCGTTTACCGTGAATACAATCTACACGAATGCAGAAACATTGCATTTAAAAGCTGCAGTTCCTATAACCTGCAGTCGGATTGCATCCCAGCCTTAGATCTGGCATTCAGGCAATGGAAAGTTGAGTTGGATTACAGAACGTTCTATGCACAATCCCTCTGATAGGTCCCGATTGGTCGATCCACTGCCACAGCCAATGGGTTCAGTGAAAAAGGAATCCATGACTGCACTGCATAACAATCCTAGCTGTGTGCCAGAGAAAATATCTCGCTCTCCCTCTCTTTCTCTCTTTAACCATTGTGTTTGTAGACCAATATTTCATGTCAAAGTGGAGCCAGAGACATTGTGTACAGGGGTTCCTCTGCTCTCGATGCTCCCTCACCCTGGATCTGGGCTATTGGTTAAAGCTGTAGAGAGATAAGCACCAGGCATGCTGACTGTCTGACTGGGCCGTTCATCCAGAACACACACTCACCAACATACTGTACAGGTGACTATCACATCTTATCATACAGATGCAACACAGGGGGACACTAATGATAAAGACATGGGAAAGCCTGTTTGAAGTGGAAGCATGTACAGGGAATGGGTGGATAACGTCAAGGACGGATGGACTACCTGCTCTCACAGTCTCACGTCAGAATTAGACATTTATTCATGTTTCTCAAACGTCAAATTTCGAAGTTGTTCCAAAAGTCACATAGTATTTTACTGCAGTGGGCTAAATCATGGTCACACAGAGTATTTCTTGGTAGCCTTAAACAAATCTAATTTGAAACAAAAATATACACCTCATACACCTGTAAAAGGAGACACCATGTCAGAGTTGAAATGCATTCTATTCTGAGTTTGCATTCTAATATTACACTTTATATACACCACAGAAAACTGTAAAATAACAAAACAATTTTTCACACTTATTTAACCAGGCAAGTCAGTTAAAAACAAATTCTTATTAACAATGATGGCTTAGGCTTAACTGCCTTGTTCAGGGCTAGAATGACAGATTTTTACCTTGCCAGCTCGTGGATTCGATTTAGCAACCTTTCAGCCAATGCTCTAACCACTAGGCTACCTGCCACCCACAAAAACTGGATTTTCGGGCAGATTTTTAAAAATAAAGTTGATTTATTATGAAAAATATTAATAACATTCCACCCATGAGGCCACTAGGTCATTTGACTGCAGAAAAGGGCTAGTCTATATTCTTAAGGTTAGGCATTAACACTGAATAGTAAGGTAAGGGTTAAGGTTTTGGATAGACTTAAAACAAAAATATAAAAAATAACTTATCACTGGATTTTAACTTGCAACCTCTGGAATCAGAGTTAGTTGCTTACACTCATCTGCCATCCCCATCCACAACACCCTGGCAAAACCAAAACCTACTTGAAGGTACCAGCGCTCACTGTTGCCCCTAGTGGACGGTTTTCACATCATCTCTTGATGTCCTCAGACATGGATGGACGTCGAATACTGACTTGTATCACGGGTGACCTGGCTGGGATGGATGGTAATCCAGCAATTTAGAGAAACGTTTTACTCCTGGTGTGACATTTTACTCTTAGACCTGTGTGTGTGTGTGTGTGTGTGTGTGTGTGTGTGTGTGTGTGTGTGTGTGTGTGTGTGTGTGTGTGTGTGTGTGTGTGTGTGTGTGTGTGTGTGTGTGTGTGTGTGTGTGTGTGTGTGTGTGTGTGTGTGTGTGTGTGTGTGTGTGTGTGACAGACAGACAGAACCACAAAGGGTGTGTATGTGTATATGAATGCACTCTGTGTGGTAACATTTTAGCATTCCACAGACAACCAGTGAAGCATAGCATTGCTAACCTCAATCCAAACCTAACGTTTGGAGAAATTAGACTTGAACTTTCATGAGAGCAGCAGAAATATTTATAACTGAGTTGAAATTTGAAACATCCCTTTTGAAGAAACACAGATGTATTATTCATTAACCTAAATGTTGAGATGTATTATGGGAAATGTTTCCAATTATGGAAAGTGATAAATTGGGAGGGAATTAGAGGGCAGAGGACAGATCCATGTAATGGCGCAATTCCACTAGATAAACCGGGCCGGGCCATGCCGGAACCAGCAAGTACTAGCCTTGTTGGTTCTTTGTAGTTTTCCATTTGCCGTGGAACTGGACACAGGATGAGGTTTAATTTGCGGGAAAAACTGCTAAAGTCCACAACCAATGATGAAATTCGACAGTGACATTGTTGTGATCCTCGGTGACTGGCATTTTTGGGAGGGAAATGTGCTGGTAGAGTTAGCCAGGCTATTTTGTGCCATCCTTTTCAATTTGGTTTGTGGGCAGCAATTGAGACTAAACAGAATATAGGAGACAGCTGAAAAGAAACTGAGATATACACGACGTATCGTCATGCGAGGAGAGGATTTCTTCAGCTGGTTCAAACATGCATGGAAACAAACACTCGAGGTATGTGTATCTGTTTTGTGTATCTGTCTTTGTGAATTGTTCAAAACTTAGTTGGAATGAAGACAGCTGTTACTGTTGCTTGTAATAGGGTGCAGTCCTGCGATACTGTATTACTCTTGGATTATGCTGTGTATGATAGGCCCCTAGGAGGTATGGACAATCTATTTAGCTAGCTAGCTACATAATGTCTATCTATCTTTGGGATAGATATACATTGTAACAGTGGAGGCTGCTGAGGGGAGGTCGGCTCATAATAATGAATGAAACAGAGCAAATGGAATGGCATCAAACACATGGAAACCATGTGTTTGATGTTGTTGATACCTTTCCACTTATTCCACTCCAGCCATCGTCCTCCCCAATTAAGGTGCCACCAACCTCCTGTGCTTTGTACATACCTAGGCCTAACGCTACATCATTCACAACATAATGCAAGAGTAATATTGCCTACTGCACCTTATTGCAAGTGTAACAGCTAGCTGTCCTCATTCAATACTGCAAGAAGAATTTAGCTGAACATTCTGATGAGAAAAAAACTTCCTGACCTTAGCAGATGATAATTATTCGACCCAATCAACAATATTATCTCCACCTATTCAGTGGTGAGTTGATGTATGTTCTATTGACTGGAGTGGCCAGCTCACATTCTATTGATCACCTGGGTCCAGACGGTCTGATCGGGTGTGCATTACCATCTGGATGGTAATTGTAATTGCACTCAGGAAGTCTGTGAGTGGGGGGGTAGGTGCCAAGGTAGAAACTGCAGACAAAGTACTATTTCCCTAAGGAACATAACAATATCATGAAACTATATTAAAAAATCTGCAGTATACTGTATTGCATGTGTTTCAGATCTATCACATGTTGCAGAGCCGCAGGTGAGCACCCAATGTCTGGAGCCGATTCCAGTCAACTGAGTGGTGGTACAACTGCGTTCCAGAATTTACAGACACCTAATGGATTGATAACTTCTGCTTGTCGGCAGCGATTTTACAGTTCCTCTGCAACAGGCTGAGTCCTGTTAATGTAAGCACAGTGACTGATGGACAACTAGGTACATCAACGTGGATTACACAGGATTGCTAAAACGAAGGCGGATGCTCTCTGGTGTGTAGGTAGCCAAAAGAAAAAGAAATTACCACAAGACAAATAAACAATGTTTAATAACAGATTCTCTTTTTTCTTTCTTTGTGATTTTCTCCCTCCCCTCACAGATACCCAGCCCCACCAACACCCTTTGGACAACAAAGCACCTGGACCAACAACAGAACTAGCATGATAGACCGAGCCTGGTCCCTTAGCTCAGTGGTTCTCTCCCTTTTTTGGGTTACTGTACCCCCTAATCACATGACTTTACCTTTGGGTATTAATACAGTACTACTATATACTCCCTTATGTTAATTTCACCATTAGACCTATGTTCTTATTCAGTTAGTTTTTTTTACCCTGTAAACACACTGCTACACAATCGTATCTCAATTTTCGACCAATGTTTTGTTTAAGTAAGCATGTTTAAGTGTATTGCTACAAAATGTACATTCTTTTCATTGTTTAACAGTCGGCTAAATTCAATGAACAGTAATTGAAAGCCACATTCACAATGCTTTTGGTGTAGGGAATAATTGTGTTTTATTTTACATAGAACTTCAGCTAGCTTAGTCCAGTTCAGTCTAGTGACATGCCTGCTGTGTCAAGCCCTGGCCATAGAGGGTTTTATTCTCTATTTTGGTTAGGCCAGGGTGTGACCAGGGTGGGCATTCTAGTTTCTTTAGTTCTATGTTTTCTATTTCTTTGTGTTTGGCCGGGTGTGGTTCTCAGAGGCAGCTGTCTATCGTTGTCTCTGATTGAGAATCATACTTAGGCAGCTTTTTCCACCTGTGTTTTGTGGGTAGTTGTTTTCTGTTTTTGTGTTTCTGCACCTGACAGAACTGTTCATTGTCATTTTTGCTCTTTGTTATTTTGTTCTAGTGTTCAGATTTTAATAAACATCATGAACACGTACCACGCTGCGCTTTGGTCCCCTCCCTCTTCAGACGAGCGTTACATGCTGCTGGTATCTAATGTCCTTTTCAGGCCTGGACAAACTGTCCAAAATACAGCTAGGAAACTGTTCTAAAGCGAGGTGGTATCTCAGCCGCCCTGGCTGACCTGTCTGATGCACTGGCTGCTGCTTCATCTTCATGCAGCAAACATGAGGGCAGCCAGTGAGTGCAGTTTTGTTCGCCAACCATGTATTAAACGTTATCCAGCAAAGGACCGTGTGGGGCCAACCAGATCTAACAACCAGAAACCCTAATCATGCAAATAAAGGTTTTGGGTCAGAATATGATTAATTGCATCATTTACATATATACACAGTGCCTTTAGAAAGTATTCATACCCCTTGAGTTACTCCACCTTTTGTTACAGCTTGAATATTTTTTTCACCCATCTACACACAATACTCATAATGACAAAGTAAAAACATATTTTTCGAAACGTGTGCAAATGTAAATTAAATACAGAAATATCTCATTTACTTAAGTATTTATACCCCTGAGCCGATACTTTGTAGAAGCACCGTTGGTGGCGATTACAGCTGTGAATATTTTGGGGTAAGTCTAAGAGCTTTGCATTTTAAAATATTTTTCCATTATTCTTTTAAAAATTCTTCAAGCTCTGTCAATTTGAGTGTTGATAATTGCTAGACAGCCATTTTCAAGTCTTGCAATAGATTTTCAATCTGATTTAAGTCAAAACTGTAACTAGGCCACTCAGGAACGTTCAATTTCGTCTTTATCAGGATAAGGTAAGACCCAGATGCAGACTGTGTCGAAGTAACAATGTTTATTACATCAACAGAGGCAAAGGTACAGGACTTCAGGCAGGCTCAGATGAGACAGAGGTCGGAAATCCAGATAGGGGCAAAGGTACAGGACGGTAGGCAGGCTCAGGGGCAGGCAGAGTGGTCAGGTGGGCAGGGTCAGGAGAGGCAAGGGTCAAAAACCAGGAGGGTGAGAAAAAGAGAGGCTAGGAAAAGACAGGAGCTGACAGGGCAAACAAGACCAACTGGCTAAAGACAGAGAACACAGGTATAAATACACAAGGGATAATGGGGAAGATGGGCGACACCTGGAGGGGGATGGAGACAATCACAAAGACAGGTGAAACGGATCAGGGCAGGACAGTACCCCCCTCTAGGGGCACCACCTAGCGTCCTACCTGGGCACACACCTGGTAGACCAGGGTGCAGGCAGTGGAAGTCGTCGATGAGGGCTGGGTCTAGGATGTCTCTAACGGGGACCCAGCACCTCTCCGCCGGACCATAAACCTCCCAGTCAACCAGGTACTGAAAACCCCGTGGTCGAACCCTCAGGAGGTGTTTCATCGTATACGCCGGATGGCCATCAACGACACAGAGAGGAGGGGTGGGCCTGGAAATGGAAGACAAGGGACTGAGATACGGGACACATGAAAGGTGGGGTGTATATGAAGGGTACGTGGCAACAGAAGAGGAATAGCACAGGGGCTAATGACAATGGAAATGGGGAAAGGTTCTGATAAACTGGGGGGACAGTTTGCTGACAGGGGGGAAGCCAGACCCTTGACAAAATCCAGGAAGATGTAACACCAGGGACAATGGGCACAGGCAGAGGTTAGAGGGGACCCGCCAGAGCTTGCGAGGAGTCTTGTTCTGTGCACAAACTGTGCAAGAAGCGACAAATGTGGACACGTCTGGGACCATGGTAGGCCACAAAAAGAGCTGTCACACAAAGGCCAGGGTCTGACGGGCGACTGGATGGCAGGCCAGGGTGGAGGAGTGGGCCAACTCCAGGACCATGGACGGTGTCAGGAATGAACATCCGGTTATCAGGCCCCCCCCGGGGTTGGTTGGGAACGCTAAACCTCACAGACCTGCATCCCTATTCCCCAACCGAGTGCTGTCACCAGGCCTGAGGTGGAAAGGATAGTAATAGTCGTGGGGCTATAGCGGTGGGACAGTGCATCAGGCTTGACATTTTGGATCCCGGCCAGTACGAGAGGGAGATGTTGAACCTTGTGAAAAGCAGGGCCCATCTGGCTTGCCTGGAGTTGAGGCGTTGGTGATGCGGAGATACTCCAGGTTCTTGTGGTCAGTCCACACAATGAACGGATGTTCCGCCCCCTCCAGCCAGTGCCTCCATTCCTCCAACGCCATCTTCACCGCAAGAAGCTCTCAATTCACCACATCGTAGTTCTTTTCTGTGGCGTTGAGGAGATGTGAAAAGAAAGCGCAGGGATGTAGCTTGAGGTCAAGGGCAGAATGCTGGGACAGGAAAGCCCCCAGTCCAACGTTCAAAGCATCTGCCTCCACCATGAACTGACGAGATGGGTCCAAATGAACCAGGATGGGAGCTGTGGTGAAGCGATGTTTGAGGTCCCGGGAGCTGGGGAACACATGAATGGAACCTTGGACAAGGTGAGTGCTGACAGGGGGGAAGCCAGGGTGCTGTAACCCCAGATAAAGTGGCGTTAGAAATTGGCAAACCTCAGGAAACGTTGCAGCTCGAACCTGGACGTAGGCTGAGGCCAATCCATCACTGCTCTCACCTTCCCAGGATCCATCGGGACACTCCCAGCAGAGATGCTGTAACCTAGAAAGGGGATGGTGGAGCGATGGAACTTGCACTTCTCTGCCATTCCAAACAGCTGATTCTCCAGAAGGAGTTTTCAGGACCTACCGGACGTGGATTACGTGTTCATGAGGAGAGCGGGAGAAGACAAGGGTGTCATCAATGTAGATGAACATGAACCGGTTCAACATGTTGTGGAGAATGTCATTCACCAGAGCCTGGAACACAGCAGGGGCATTGTTGAGGCCAAAGGGCATGACCAGATACTCGTAGTGGCCACTGGCCATGTTGAAGGCGGTCTTCCACTCATCCCCCTCTTGTATCCACACCAGGTGGTTGGCATTTTAAAGATACAGCTTGGAAAACACAGTGGCCCCCCTGGAGCGGCTTGAAGTTTGAGGGGATGAGTGGTGGTGGGTAACGGTTCTTAACCGTAATGTCGTTGTGTCCCCGGTAGTCAATGCACAGACGCAGGGTCTTGTCCTTTTTATCCACAAAGAAGAAGTCTGCGCCGGCGGGAGAGAAAGAGGGACGGATAAATCCAGCAGCTAGGGAGTCCCCAATGTAGGTCTCCATAGCCTTGGTCTCCGGTCCCAACAGAGTATAGACATCTTCGGGGCAATGTGGTGCTAGGGAGAAGGTCAATCCCGCAGTCATAGGGTCGGTGCGGGGGACGCGACATGGCCTGGACCTTGCTGAACACCTCCCGAAGGTCCTGGTACTCAGTGGGAATGGCGGAGAGGTACGGGGCACCTTCCGAGCCCCCGTGAAGACTTCCCGAGGCAGGTTGTGCTGAATGGGCTCCAGCTCATGATGGAACCAGTAGACCAGTTAATGAGGGGATTGTGTCTTGGAGCCAGTAGAATCCAATACCACGGGAATCAGAGGGGACTTGATGAGTAGGAACTGGATAGCCTCGCTATGGTTCCCTGACACCCGTAGGTGGATGGGAGTGGTGTTGTGGGTGACTCTGCCTATAGTGCGCCCGTCCAGTGCTCTAACGTCCATGGGAATGGAGAGGGGCTAAGTGGGGATGTTTAGCTCGGATGCCAGAGTAGCGTCCAAAAAAAACTATAATCGGCCTCCGAGCCAATGAGAAGAGAAATTAAGTCCCCCATCACCTGCGCCACATGCTTGGTGACCCTCTGCTTTACAGCAGAAAGAGACTGCTATGGCAACTGGCATCAGCAGCACAATGTTGTGTAGAGCTTTGGCAAAGTGGGTGGGGTTATATCCTTCCTGTTTGGCCCTGTCCGGGGGTCTCATCGGATGGGGCCAAAGTGTCTGCTGACCCTTTCTGTCTCAGCCTCCAGTATTTATGCTGCAGTAGTTTATGTGTCGGGGGGCTAGGGTCAGTTTGTTATATCTGGAGTACTTCTTCTGTCTTATCCGGTGTCCTGTGTGAATTTAAGTATGCTCTCTCTAATTCTCTCTTTCGGAGGACCTGAGCCCTAGGACCATGCGTCAGTTTCAACTGTTCTGCCAGCGGCTATGGAACCCTAAACTGTTCATATTTACTATTGAGGTGCTGTCCTGTTGCATCCTCTACAACTACTGTGATTATTATTATTTGACCCTACTGGTCATCTATGAACGTTTGAAAATCTTGGCCATGTTCTGTTATAATCTCCATCCGGCACAGCCAGAAGAGGACTGGCCACCCCTCATAGCCTGGTAAGATTGCACACCCCTGTTGAAGACAGCTAAATTGTGTGATTAGGGCTAAACAAGTGACCATGACATTATATTGACATTGAACTGTTTACCAACCGAGAATGGACCCTTGGTGCCTCGGGGTGCAGGCTCAGGGGCTGGAGGAGCATTGACTGGGTCGATAGACCCTGGGTGGTGGGGTGCAGGGTAGAGGTCGACTGATTAATCGGCATGGCATATTAATTAGGGCCGATTTCAAGTTTTCAAAACAATCGGTAATCACCCTTTTTTGATGCTAATTATGGCTGATTACATTGCAATCCACAAGGAGACTACGTGGCAGGCTGACCACCTGTTACGCAAGTGCAGTGTCAAAAGGACCTTGTGGCTGCAAGGAGCCAAGGTAAGTTGCAAGCTAGCATTAAACTTATCTTATAAAAACAATCAATCTTCACCTAATCACTAGTTAACTACACATGGTTGATGATATTACTAGGTTAACTTGCTTGTCCTGCGTTGCATATAATCAATGCGATGCCTGTTCATTTATCATCAAATCACAGCCTACTTTAACTTCGCCAAACGGGTGATGATTTAACAAAGGCATATTCGCGATAAAAGCACAATTGTTGCACAAATGTACCTAACCATAAACATCAATGCCTTTCTTAAAATCAATACAGAGAAGTATATATTTTTAAACCTTCATATTTAGTTAAAATAAATTAATGTTAGCATACAATATTAACTAGGTAAATTGTCACTTCTCTTGCATTCAGTGCAAGCAGAGTCAGGGAATGTGCAACAGTTTGAGCCGCCTAGATTGTTGCGAAAGGTGTGACCGTAATTAATTTGCCAGAATTTGCCATAATTATGACATTACATTGAAGGTTGTGCAATGTAACAGCAATATTTAGACTTAGGGTTGCCACCTGTTCGATAAAATACGGAACGGTTCCATTTTTCCCTGAAAGAATAACATTTGTAAGTCGCTCTGGATAAGAGCGTCTGCTAAATGACTTAAATGTAATGTAAATGTTTGGTTTTCAAAATTATAGTTTCCGCATTTTACCATATTAATGACCAAAGGCTTGTATTTCTGTGTTTATTATATTATAATTAAGACTATCATTTGATATCTGCTAGAGCAGTCTGACTGAGTGGTGCTAGGCAGCAGCAGGCTTGTAAACATTCATTCAAACAGCATTTTACTGCTTTTGCCAGCAGCTCTTAGAAATGCTTGAAGCACAGCGCTGTTTATGACTTCAAGCCTATCAACTCCCGAGATTAGGCTGGAAATACTAAAGTGCCTATAAGAACACCCAATAGTCAAAGGTATATGAAATACAAATGGTATATAGAAATATTTGACGTGTCATAATTCCTATAATAACTACAACCTAAAACTGGGAATATTGAAGAACTGGGAATATTGAACCACCAGCTTTCATCCTGTCTCGATTGTCTGTGTGGACCATAATTTCCTGTCAAAACTTGCAGACTTGTTTACATGCTGCTGTGTGTTTTTTTGCTAACCTTACTTTGCAACTTGACAACTTTACGGTTTTTACTTCTTAATTACCGTTTATATTGTTAGATTTTCCCTCACTCAACTTTTTTTTTTCATTCAACTTTTTCACTCCGCACGTTTTATCTGGACGTGGTTCGTCAGGACCTCCACCAGCCGAAGCTTAGTAGTAACATTAACATGATGCCTTCTAATTGCAGTCACTGTACTCATAATATACAGGAGAACGATCGCCTTACGGCGAGGATAGCTGTGCTACAAGCCCAGCTTCAGACGCAATCATTAGGCAAGGGTAATTTCAGTGTAGGAAAGGATGAAACAGCGTCTGTGCCATCAGTAAGTACAGATAGTAGTATAAATCCCCTCGCACGTTCCCCGCAGCCGAACAACTTTCTCATGGCTTCTGGAGGGAAATGCTGTAGGAATGCTCAACCGGTGTTGCTCATTCAGCCGACAGAAACTTTCAACCGGTTCTCCCCATTAAGCAGCGAGTCGGAGTCAGAGGCCGAGCCTTCTCTGGTCTCTACTCCTCCCGTTACGGGGTCTGAGACGCCGAAGCTTCCCACCATTAGCTCTGACAAATAAAAAACCCTAGTCATTGGCGCCTCCATTACCTGCAGTATTAGACTTAAATCATCCAGCGATCATACACTGTTTACCAGGGGGCAGGGCTACCGACGTTAAGGCTAATCTGTAGATGGTGCTGGCTAAAGCTGAAACTGGCGAGTGTAGAGAGTATAGGGATATTGTTATCCACGTCGGTACCAACAATGTTAGGATGAAACAGTCAGAGGTCACCAAGCGCAACATAGCTTCAGCGTGTAAATAAGCTAGAAAGATGTGTCAGCATTGAGTAATTGTCTCTGGCCCCCTCCCAGTTAGAGGGAGTGATGAGCTCTTCAGCAGTCTCACAACTCAATCGCTGGTTGAAAACTGTTTTCTGCCTCTCCCAAAAGATAGAATTGGTAGATAATTGGCCCTCTTTCTAGGACTCTACCACAAACAGGACCAAGCCTAGCCTATTGAGGAGTGACGGACTCCATCCTAGCTGGAGGGGTGCTCTCATCGTTTCTACGATCATAGACAGGGCTCTAACTCCCCTAGCTCCACATTGAAATAGGCCAGGCAGCAGGCTGTTAGCCAACCTGCCAGCTTAGCGGAGTCTGCCACTAGCACAGTCAGTGTAGTCAGCTCAGCTATCCCCATTGAGACAGTGTCTGTGCCTCGACCTAGGTTGGGCAAAACTAAACATGGTGGTGTTCGCCTTAGCAATCTCACTGCCATTATTGAAAGAGATTGTGATATCTCACATCTCAAAATAGGGATACTTAATGTTAGATCCCTCACTTCCAAGGCAGTTATAGTCAATTAACCAATCACTGATCATAATTTTGATGTGATTGGCCTCACTGAAACATGGCTTAAGCCTGCTGAATTTACTGTGTTGAATGAGGCCTCACCTTCTTATAATCTGGACCTAGTTTTGTCCCATGGAATAAATGTTGTGGATCTTAATGTTTTTCCTCATAATCCTGGACGATCGGTCCACCATTTTATTACCTTTGAAATCGCAACAAATAATCTGCTCAGACCCCAACCAAGGATCATCAAAAGTCATGCTATAAATTCTCAGGCAACCCAAAGATTCCTTGATGTCCTTCCAGACTCCCCTCTGCCTACCCAAGGACAACAGAGGACAAAAATCAGTTAACCACCTGAGGAACTCAATTTAACCTTGCGTAATACCCTAGATGCAGTCGCTCCCCTAAAAACTAAAAGCATTTGTCAAAAGAAAGTAGCTCCCTGGTATACAGAAAATACCCGGGTTCTGGGTAGAAGCAAGCTTCTAGATAATTGGAACGTAATGGCGCCACACCAAACTGGAAGTCTTCCGACTAGCTTGGAAAGACAGTACCATGCAGTATCGAAGAGCCCTCACTGCTGCTCGATCATCCTATTTTTACAACTTAATTGAGGACAATAAGAACAATCCCAAATTAATTTTTGATACTGTCGCAAAGCTAACTAAAAAGCAGCATTCCCCAAGAGAGGATGGCTTTCACTTTAGCAGTAATAAATTCATGAATTTCTTTGAGGAAAAGATCATGATAATTAGAAAGCAAATTACAGACTCCTCTTTAAATCTGTGTATTCCTCCAAAGCTCAGTTGTCCTGAGTCTGCACAACTCTGCCAGGACTTAGGATCAAGGGAGACACTCAAGTGTTTTAGTACTATATCTCTTGACCCAATGATGAATCATGGCCTCTAAACCTTCAAGCTGCATACTGGACCCTATTCCAACTAAACTACTGAAAGAGCTGCTTCCTGTGCTTGGCCCTCCTATGTTGAACATAATAAACAGCTCTCTATCCACCAGATGTGTACCAAACTCACTAAAAGTGGCAGTAATAAAGCCTCTCTTGAAAAAGCCAAACCTTGACCCAGAAAATATCAAAACTATCGGCCTAAATTGAACATGTTTCATTATCTTTTGAGACTAGAAGATTTCATGTATTATATTAAGTTAAAATAAAAGTGTTCATTGTTCATTCAGTATTGTTGTAATTGTCATTACAAATATATAAACTCATCAAAAAAAGAAACATCCTCTCTCTGTCAACTGCGTTTAATTTCAGCAAACTTAAACATGTGTAAATATTTGTATGAACATAAGATTCAACAACTGAGACATAAACTGAACAAGTTCCACAGACATGTGACTAACAGAAATGAAATAATGTGTCCCTGAAAAAAGGGGGGGCAAAATCAAAAGTAACAGTCAGTATCTGGTGTGGCCACCAGCAGTACTGCAGTGCATCTCCTCCTCATGGACTGCACCAGATTTTCCAGTTCTTGCTGTGAGATGTTACCCCACTCTTCCACCAAGATACATGCAAGCTCCCAGACATTTCTAGGGGGAATGGCCCTCGATCCAACAGGTCCCAGACGTGCTCAATGGGACTGAGATCCTGGCTCTTCCCTGGCCATGGCAGAACACTGACATTCCTGTCTTGCAGGAAATCACGCACAGACAAGCAGTATGTCTGGTGACATTGTCATGCCGGAGGGTCATGTCGGGATGAGCCTGCAGGAAGGGCACCACATGAGGGAGGAGGATGTCTTCCCTGTAACGCACAGCGTTGAGATTGTCTGCAATGACAACAAGCTCAGTACGATGATGCTGTGAGACACCAGCCCAGATCATGACGGACCCTCCACCTCCAAATCAATCCCGCTCCAGAGTACAGGCCTTGGTGTAACGCTCATTCCTTCGATGATAAACGCGAATCTGACCATCACCCCTGATGAGACAAAACCACAAATCGTCAGTGAAGAGTACTTGTTGCCAGTGATGTCTGGTGAGGACCTGCCTTACAACAGGCCTACAAGCCCTCAGTCCAGCCTCTCTCAGCCTATTGCGGACAGTCTGAGCACTGATGGAGGGATTGTGCGTTCTTGGTGTAACATGGGCAGTTGTTGTTGCCATCCTGTACCTGTCCCGCAGAAACAGTTTTGTAAAGAGGAATGGTCCAAAATTCCTCCTGACCATTGTGCTGGTCTGATCCGCAACTACAGAAAATGTTTGGTTGAGGGTATTGCTGTCAAAGTAGCGTCAGCCAGTTATTAAAACCAAGGGTTCACATACTTTTTACATCCTGCGTTGTGAATGTATAATTGTTTGTGTGTCATTAGTTTAAGCAGACTGTGTTTGTCTATTGTTGTGACTTAGACGAAGATCAGATCTAATTTGATGACCAATGTATTCAGAAGTCCAGGTCATTCCAAAGGGTTCACATACTTTTTATTGACACTGTATAGGTTTAGCTGCAGCAACGTATGTGCAGGAAGTTGGAGCTCTGTTCTGACCTACTTTCAGATGGTGGTTTATGCAAGTCATCCTGGCTTCGAGGTAGAACCCTGTCACCAAGTTCTGAGTGACAGGAGGGGAGAGAGAGAGTGAGAGAGAGAGAGAGAGAGAGAGAGAGAGAGAGAGAGAGAGAGAGAGAGAGAGAGAGAGAGAGAGAGAGAGTAGACGGGAGGAGAAGCTGACAGGGAGACAGTGCCTGGGGGAAGAGAGATGCTTGAGAGATTGAGACGGAGACAGAGAGACCGATAAACACAGAGAAAACGAGAGGAAAATAGAAAGAGAGGGTAACGAGAGAGACAGAAGTAAATCTACTCGACACAACACCAGCACGGAAAACAACGCCAGACACTAAAAGTGAAGGAGAGAGAGAAACTTCCCATACAGCTACTACAAAACATCATTACCCAGGCCTCAATGGTATTTCATGGCTTTGTTCTCAGTTATACTGTATCTGGGCTGGGGGAGACTTTGCCTTGACACCAATGTCTGAGCCTGTCTAAATATAGCTTTTGGTGTTAAACTTCCTGCTTTCTGGGCCGTTTAAAGATCACATGGCAGAGTTAAGATAGTTCCATCAAGCATTAAGAGACATACAGCGTGCCATATCTGCCCTCACCAGCCGTTATCACTGGGAAAAGGATGATAAGGCCATTTCTCTGTAAACCAGCCCCTGATAAGATAAATCCCCCATGAGCTTCAGCCAACAAGGTCTCTGTGCTGAAACAGTGATGGAGAACTGAACACCATCCACAGTGGAGCAGAATAAAACTGACGACTGATGTTTCACCATCCATTTCACTGACCAAGTGGTGGTTTCGTTAGAAAGGAACTGCTCTCACAACACAAGATGTGACTAGAATAGCAATCAGATAGATCATTAATGAATCAATTAATAAGGCACATCAGTGAACATGTAAACAATGGTATGGGTTTAGCTGCAGCACTGCATGTGATTCAATCTGTGAATTTGAAACTGTGAAAACAGGTTGATATCTGGGAATTTTCCAGGCCTATCAGAAATATGAGGCGGCTCTGCATGGGAAAAGTGTTGATAGGCAAGCAAACACACTTTGCTGGCATTATTACAGGCATTATTAAAAGTATGATTGTCTGTTGAGCGCCTGATGGTCCTGTGGCGAGTAATGGGCAATGGCATGCTGGGAAGGAAGTTGTGTGCCTTGTCCTCCAGACTAATGCCGCCCACAACCTTTCCATCAGCCTCATTCTGTACCCACTTCCCACACTCTAGAATTCTTCATTGAAACAATAACAAAGCGGGCACCCCACCTGTTTTGGTAAAAAGCTGAGGGAGGGCCTGGAGAAATAGAACCACTCAAATGTTTAGACAGAGCTATGGATGCTATTACTGACCATCTGTGATATCATAGTTTTTACTATGTTTTGAGGCTATTGTGTTTGTTTACATATCTACTTTTATTTACATTTACATTTACATTTAAGTCATTTACAAACATTGAAGGGGGAAACTATATATATTTTGGGTTCTGATGGAGCACGACAGTTGAACCAAGCTCAAGAGGAATTTACAAGTTGTATTCTTTAAAAACCATCGGGTTTATATTATTAATGTAGAAGTCCAAAAATGGACTTCTACAGATTCTAGCTTTGAAGGGGCAATAAGCAGTTGGTACATACGTTTTTGGACTTCTAAATTAATGATATATACCCATTGATTCTTGAAGAATATAACTTATAAATGAGCTTAGTTCAACTGTTGTACCCCATCAGAACCCAAAATATAAGCTTTATTCTTTACTCCCATGTTTGTAAACAAAGTAAATGTAAACAAATACTATATAGCATAAAAACATGGTTAAAACTATCATTTTCATATCATGATGGTTAGTCCTTGCATCCATAGTTCTGTTTTTCAATTTGAGAGTTGTTACATTTCTCCAGCCCCATCCGTCAGCTTTTTACCAAAAGAGTGGTGGGGAATCAGCTTTGTTATTGTTTCTACTGCTGAGTGCCGCTTTAAGGGCTGTAGTCAATCTGTATCGCTGAAGTCATTTCCAATTGAGCCTACACAGTGCCACCTCTAGCCAGTGTGGGGCCCTAAGCGAGATTTGGTTTGGGGGCCTGTCATGCCAAATAGTGTCCCCCTCAACGTCGATTCGATGAGTTCTAGCTTCTGTTGCTAGAGTAACGCAGACTTTGTCCATCTTCAGGAAACTCATTCGGGTGAAAGTGATTTGAAATTGTGGAAAGCACAATGGGGAGATATGGCCTATTTCAGTCGTGGATCAAATCATTCTGCTGGTGTGTTGACACTTATTCACACGTTTAAAGGTGACATTCTAGAATCCACATCTTCACAAGGCGGCAGATGGGTCATAGTAACTGTTAAACTTGACAATGCTATTTTCATCATCTGTAATGTATACGGACATAACTCTCATGCTCCTAATAAGACCTGTTTTACCCAGTTTACCAGGAAAGTAATGGATTTAAGCAACAAATACTCAGAGGCTTTTCTAATTATTTCAGGGGATTTTAATGAAACACCTGATGCATCTGCTGATCATTTTCCTCCTAGAACGAGTAAAAACCCTCAAAATAGTAACATTATCATTACATTATGCAAGGATATCTGTTTTGAGGATGCCTGGCGTTATTTCAATCTGGATGCTAAGTGTTATACCTGGACCAACAAAACTATGTCACGTAAATCTAGAATAGATGTATTCCCAATTGACCCTTTTTTGTTACAATTTGTTATAGATGTAGCTCATCAGTTGGCTCCCTTTTCTGATCATCACTTGATTTCCCTGAATTTACAAGCTACTAAAAACTCAAAAGGTACTCGAGGACATTGGAAATTTAACAACACTTCTTAAAGATACTACTCTCATTGAAAACATCAAATCATTAGCTAAAGATATTTTTGCAAGAAAAGACTTGGGTCATGGAAATAGATGGGAATTCTTCAAATATAAAGTCACAGTGGTAGCCATTAAACGCGCCAAAGAGCTGATGCAATTAAAGAACCTTAAAGAAAAGGAGATGATGAGCAAGCTTGACAGTTTTCTAAAGAAAGATAATCTATCTGAAGAAGAGGAGTCTGTGTTCAGGTCTTTATAACTAGAATTAGAACAGACTTATATGAATCTGGTAACGGGTGCCTTTGTAAGGTCAAGAGCAAAATGGATTGAAGAGGGGGAAAGAAACACTACTTACTTTTTTGCACTTGAAAAGAGAAGCTACAGAAGAAAATCTATAACTGCACTCAAAATTAACGATGTTTTATGCAATGATCCCATTACAATATCATCATTTGTCAATTCCTTTTATGAAAACAGGAAGATGGTTGTGAAAGCTACATTTGCCACATTCAGAATTCTGTCCCTGTAATTGAGGATGATTTCCACTCAGTTTGCGACTCACCTGTGTCTATTGGAGAAATTAGAGAGGCTCTGAATTCAATGAAAAAAGGGAAATCACCTGGCCCTGATGGCCTGTCAGTTGAATTCTGGAGACAGTTTTGGGAGTTACTAGAATACCTGATTTTCAATATGTTTCAAGATTGCATTAAAAATGGGGAAATGGTCTCCACTATGAAACAGGGCCTTATTTCATTGATTCCGAAGCCTGATAAAGACCCTTCACTCATTGGCAATTGGAGACCAATTACTTTATTAAATGTTGATTACAAATTGATTGCTCTGGTTTATGCCAAAATATTAAAGTAAGGAATAGATACCATTATAAATGAGACTCAAACAGGATTTATGAAGGGCCGTCACATAAGCTCTAACATTCGTTTAGTCTTGGACCTTATAGATTATTCAGATGCAATTGACTCAGATGCGGTTGTCCTATTTCTGGACTTCTGTAAAGCCTTTGACACAATTGAACATGAATTTCTCTTTAGGTCTCTTAAACTTTTTGGATTTGGTGAAAATTGTATTAAAGTCATTTGCATGTTTTACAAAGATATAAATAGTTCTGTGCTACTAAACCTTAATACTTCCAAAATATTTAGTATTTAACAGAAGTGTACGACAGGGATGCCCAATTTCGCCATTTTTATTAATTTTGGTTGTGGAACTTCTATCTCTAGATATTCTGAATTATGCAAATTTGTATGGCATAACCATTTTTAACAAAGAAATCAAAATTTCCCAACTGGCTGATGACACTACTCTTTTCTTAAGAGACAAAAACCAGGTTGCACATGCCCTTAATGCTATAACTGCATTTTCTATTGCATCGGGATTCATGCTGAATGTTTGTAAATGTGAAATCTTATGTTTATTTGACTCCAATGATAAAGAAATATAAATATTCCTGTAAAGGACTGTGTTAAATATTTTGTAATACATCTGTCATAAAACCACTTAGTCAGACATTTGAATTTTTCTCCTAAAATTAAAATAACTAAAAATAGATTTAATAATTGTCTACAAAGAGATCTTTCCATACTTGGGAGAGTACTTCTGTCCAAGGCAGAGGGACTGTCTCATTTTGTGTACCCCTCATTATCATTATGTGTAAATCTTGCTACTTGTAAAGAGATCAATAAGACCTTTGACTTCATCTGGAAAAATAAGTCTCACAAACTAAAAAAATCTGTTCTTTCTAACAAAAGAGCCGAAGGCGGTCTAGAAGTGTTGGATTTTGTTGACATAAATAACACTTTCAAGATAAATTGGTTGAAAAAATGTTTGTTCGATACTGATTCAATATGGTATTTCATTCCAAAAAATGTGTTTAATAAATTGGGAGGTCTTCAATTTATACTGAAATGTAATTATATTCCTGAAAGATTACCCGGTAAATTGGCTAGGTTTCACCAATAAGCTTTAATGGCCTGGAAAATATGTTTCCTGCACAATTTTTCTCCCCATAAAGCTCTTTTGTGGAATAATTCAGACAATAACTGTAAGGAATAAGTCATTGTTCTACCCCAGCTGGCATGAGGAATATTGACGTTGTTCTTGATATTTTCGACAACAAGGGTAATGTTCCCACATACGAACAATTTTTAACATTGAAAGAGTTTCCAAAACCTTTCAGAGAGTTTATTTCTGTGATTAAAGCCGTTCCCAGTGGTCTAACTACACGAATGAAAACACATCTTAATTTTGGGAATGATCAAAAAGTTTATCCAGAACTCAGATTGGAAGGTGTGGGCTTACTTGAGAGATCTTGTTGCAATAAATATACAAGACAAATTCTTCATTCACAAAACCAACTTCTACCGAGAGGAAAGTTTTTCTGGAACATGCTTATTGTAACGATGTTTGTCTGAGGAAGAAGGAGTAGAACAAAGCGCAGCGTGTTCATATTTCCTTTAATTAACTGAACACTAAATAAAAAAGAACAAAATAATAAATGAAAGCCAAAACAGTCCCGTATGGTGCAAACACTGAAAAGGAAAACAACTACCCACAACTCATAGTGGGAAAACAGGCTGCCTAAGTATGGTTCTCAATCAGAGACAACGATTGACAGGTGCCTCTGATTGGGAACCATACCAGGCCAAACACCTAGAAATATAACACACAGAACCAAAACATAGAATGCCCACCCCAACTCACGCCCTGACCAAACTAAAATAGAGACAAAAAAAGGAACTAAGGTCAGGACGTGACACTTATTCCTGACATTGTCTGGAAAAATGCATGGTTAAGGCCTTACAAATACTGTATACCAAACAAAGTTAAGGAAGTGCACTTCAAAATTTTATTCAAGATATATCCATATAATTCTATGATTTCCAAATTTGTGGCTATTGATGATATCTGCGTTTTCTGTGAAAAAGAAGGTGTCACGAATCCCGTTTCCTGAGTCTGTTTTTTGCCTGTGTTCTGTCCTGGAGTGTTTTTTTTCCGGAGTTCTGGAATGCACCCTGTCTGGTTGCCGGGCTATGTAGCCAGTTGGGAGTTCTGATTACCCGCACCTGTATCCCATCAGCTATCTGCTCACCTGGTCCTGATCATCATCATCTCTCCTCTTCATAAGCCCGGATCTGACATCCATTCCCTGCCGGATCGTTAGCCATGAACAGTATGTTGTGCCATAGTATCAGCCTCAAGTTGGATAGAATTAGTTTTGTTGTTTTTTACGTATTGCTTGCCTTAAACTTACCTCCGTTTGTTCTGTCTTCAGTTACTCACCCGGATCATTTACCCCATTGCCGCCTGGTCATCGGAGGATTCCGCTACCCCATTGGATCCACCTATTTACTCCCATCAACTCACCACCGCTGCCCGCTACGCCACCTGGATATATCTACCCATTCACATTCACTTGTAAATAAATACTCACCTTCTTCCTACTCTCCTTGTCCTGGTCTGCTTCTGGGTTCGATTTTGAAAGAACGTGACAGAAGGTGAGAATCTGTCTCACTTGTTTTTTGAATGTAAATTTGTCCGAATTTTGGGAAAACCTTGCAAAGTACTTATTTACCATTATGAACACTGCCTATATTTTTGACATTAAAGATATATATATATTTAAATTCTTGTTGCCAAATACTTTATACACAAACAAAAATTCCAAAATTGTATACCAGAATTACACATTTTTCTGATTGAATTTTATCTTATTAAAACATTAACCCTAGTGAATAACAACAAGAATAACATCTTCATTAAAAATTATAATAAGATCTCTTCAGAGTGAATATAATTGCATTTTTTTTTTATGTTTGAGTATTGTTAATACCTGTTTAGTTTGCTAGACATGTTTGATGTAGCAATGTAAGTTGATTTTTGTATTATGAATAAAAATAAATATATCTTTAAAAAAAAGCTTCTGTTGCTAGAGCTGTTGCTGGAACTTGCAACAATCTGACCGGATTACGTAATGAACCAAAGCGTCCGTTGCTATACTGGTTGCATGGTTACCTCGTAGCGGTCGCGAAGGAAGGACGCCAGCAGTTCTAGTTCTATTTCACCTCAGAAGTGCTCGCTCAGACCACGCAAAATTATTACATTAGAATTGCTCTACAAGGATGGTGCTTTTGACGGTGACAACCTGTTGACTACCTGCTGCTTCAGAGGAATGAAAAGACTGGAAAGAGAACACTATTTTTTTACCATATATTTGTCTTTATATAAGTACATATTGTTAAATAGGAATAAATAATAATTTATTAATAATAATGTAAGCTGTTTTTAGATGTATTATTGCATCATTGCTAGTTACTTATTTACCTCAGCCAGACTGTTTTATTTAGCTAACTTTATCCAAGTTAGCTCGCTAACTGTTATTGTAGCTGCTTTCTGTTTGTATGTAGCTTGCACTTTAATGGCATCCCTCGGAGGTTTTCTTTTATCTTTCCAACCAGGCGAAGTACTATAACGGCAGTAACACCACTGATCTCTACAAGAGGCAAAACATTTGTAAGTTCGGCTCATCAATGGAGAAGTCAACATACTTCTTACTACTTACACTTAAGTAAAACCTAATGACAAATGACCAAGGTTTTTTTTTCTTTTTTTCCCAATTCATTTTATTGTTTTCCATGATACATAATCAGACAGATTTCAATATCTTACACTGTCAATAGATATCCCTTTCCTACCCCTTCTCCAGGTTTGGATGAACGGAATAACCAGACCCTCAAGACTGCCATAAGGGTTACCTTGGTGGAAGCCAACAATTTTCTCCAGTTGGAGCAGTTGGATGGTCGACCACTGAAATCCCTGACACCTTACAGTGAAGCCAGTGAGACAAAGTATGTTAAGCTTTGGTTAACATTTCAGAATGCAAGAAACGGTAGTTATGCGGAGCTCATAAGTGTACCTCTTCAATTTACCTCTCCAAAAGACTTAAGGACCATCAACTGTCCGAGCCACCCAGGAAGTATCCCATCCACCAGAGACAGTAAGTTCTGCTCAGTCTGATTCTCTGTGCTCTGAGTCGTAAGGGGACCAGCTTGGGGTAGAACCCCTGACTGAGACTGGCTGCCTGTCGAGGACAAGGGACAGGAAGAACTAGCAGCAGCACCTGATCAAGCATCTCTTCTGACTCTTTCCGCTCTCCTCATCCTTTAACTTGTAACTCCCATCCCGTGAATGGGATCATTGTCATCATCTGACACTAATTAGCATAACGCAACGGACATAAATATTACTAGAAAATATTCCTATTCATGAAAATAACAAGTGAAATATATTGAAACACAGCTTAGCCTTTTGTTAATCACCCTGTCATCTCAGATTTTCAAAATATGCTTTACAACCAGAGCAAGACAAGCATTGTGTAAGTTTATCGATAGTCTAGCGTAGCATTATGTCCAGCAAGCACCAGGTAACTTCGTCACGAAAATCAGAAAAGCAATCAAATTAAATTGTTTACCTTTGATGAGCTTTGGATGTTTTCACTCACGAGACTCCCAGTTAGATGACAAATGTTCCTTTTTTCCAAAAATATTATTTTTGTAGGCGAAATAGCTCCGTTTGTTCTTCACATTTGGCTGAGAAATCGACCGGAAATTGCGGTCAAGACAACGTCGAAAAAATAGCTCCATAATAGACAGAAACATAGCAAACGTTGTTTATAATCAATCCTCAAGGTGTTTTTCAAATATCTATTCGATAATATATATGGTTTTTCAGTAGGAGCGAGAGGAAAAATGGCTACCTCTGTATTTTACGCAATAATCACTCAGAGCCATCAGTTGACCACTTGCGCAATGTAGCCGCTTACGGGTATTCTTCAACATAAGGGCGTGAAACTATGTCACAATGCTGTAGACACCTTGGGGAATACGTAGAAAAGGGAATCTGGTTGATAGCCCATTCATTACTCAATAGGGACTCATCGGAACGCAGGGCATTCAAAATACGAGTCACTTCCGGATTGGATTTCTCTCAGGCTTTCACCTGCAATATCAGTTCTGTTATACATACTTATTTTCCACCATAATTTGCAAATAATTTCATTTAAAATCCTACAATGTGATTTTCTGGATTTTTTTACAGGCCACTCTCATCTTTAAGTGGGAGAACTAGCACAATTGGTGGCTGACTAAATACTTTTTTGCCCTACTGTATATATTCAACCACAAGGGTGTACCAATGAGCTACTGTATGCACGATAGACCAAAATGAGACCATCACAGTGCAGGTGCATTTATACGGAGACTTGATTACACACAGGTGGATTGTATTTATCATCAGTCATTTAGGTCAACATTGGATCATTCAGAGATCCTCACTGAACTTCTGGAGAGTTTTCTGCACTGAAAGTAAAGGGGCTGAATAATTTTGCACGCCCAGTTTTTCAGTTTTTGATTTGTTAAAGTTTGAAATATCCAATAAATGTCGTTCCACTTCATGATTGTGTCCCACTTGTTGATTCTTCACAAACAAATACAGTTTTATATCTTTATGTTTGAAGCCTGAAATGTGGCAAAAGGTCGCAAAGTTCAAGGGGGGCGAATACTTTCGCAAGGCACTGTATGATTGTGATTGTGATGTTGCCAGATTGACTTTAAATGCAATATAACATTAGCCAGCTAACTAAGATTGAGGGGACACCAAGTCACTTGGCTCTGTCATAACCTCACATGGTCTCCTATCATTGCTATGCAGACGACACACAATTAATCTTCTCCTTTCCCCCTTCTGATGACCAGGTGGCGAATCGCATCTCTGCATGTCTGGCAGACATATCAGTGTGGATGACGGATCACCACCTCAAGCTGAACTTCGGCAAGATGGAGCTGCTCTTCCTCCCGGGGAAGGACTGCCCGTTCCATGATCTCGCCATCACGGTTGACAACTCCATTGTGTCCTCCTCCCAGAGCGCTAAGAACCTTGGCGTGATCCTGGACAACACCCTGTCGTTCTCAACTAACATCAAGGCGGTGGCCCGTTCCTGTAGGTTCATGCTCTACAACATCTGCAGAGTACGACCCTGCCTCACACAGGAAGCGGCACAGGTCCTAATCCAGGCACTTGTCATCTCCCGTCTGGATTACTGCAACTCGCTGTTGGCTGGGCTCCCTGCCTGTGCCATTAAACCCCTACAACTCATCCAGAACGCCGCAGCCCGTCTGGTGTTCAACCTTCCCAAGTTCTCTCACGTCACCCCGCTCCTCCGCTCTCCACTGGCTTCCAGTTGAAGCCCGCATCCGCTACAAGACCATGGTGCTTGCCTACGGAGCTGTGAGGGGAACGGCACCTCAGTACCTCCAGGCTCTGATCAGGCCCTACACCCAAATAAGGGCACTGCGTTCATCCACCTCTGGCCTGCTCGCCTCCCTACCACTGAGGAAGTACAGTTCCCGCTCAGCCCAGTCAAAACTGTTCGCTGCTCTGGCTCCCCAATGGTGGAACAAACTCCCTCACGACGCCAGGACAGCGGAGTCAATCACCACCTTCCGGAGACACCTGAAACCCCACCTCTTTAAGGAATACCTAGGATAGGATAAAGTAATCCTTCTCACCCCCCTTAAAATATGTAGATGCACTATTGTAAAGTGGCTGTTCCACTGGATGTCATAAGGTGAATGCACCAATTTGTAAGTCGCTCTGGATAAGAGCGTCTGCTAAATGACTTTAATGTAAATGTAATGTAATGGGACCACTGTATTTTAGGTAGCTAACATTAGCATTGCTAGCTATTTTTGACAAACTTTGCTAGTAACAGTAATCAATCACTTTAAATTAAATTTGATGACATATGGCATTTTTCATTTGCCTACATAAGCAATGTCATATTTCCAAGCCGCTATAAATGAATGTAATTTAAACTAAACAGTCACATTAGCCTCCGAGGTGCAACCCATGTCTAGGGCATAAATACATATTTAATGCAGCTATGGTGGTACTAGCTAACTCATGTCTGACTACAACAGTACCCCTGCACAGAGGCTGAAAAAACAGTACCCCCTCAGAAGGCTGAAGAAATTTGGCTTGGCCCCTAAGACCATCAAATATTTACAGATGCACAATTGAGAGCATCTTGCCAGTCTGTATAACAGGCTGGTACGGCAACTGCACCGCCCACAACTGCAGGGCTCTCCAAAGGGTGGTGCGGTCTGCCCAGTACACTACCTGACACCAGGACACCTACAGCACAGGAAGGCTAAAAAGACAATCAAGGATATCAACCCCCTGTGCCACAGCCTGTTCACTCCGCGACTATCCAGAAGGTGAGATCATTACAGGTGCATCACAGCTGGGATATAAGCTGTTTTTCAGTCTTTCTATCTCAAGGCCATCAGACGGTTAAATAGCCATCACTAGCCGGCTACCACCTGGTTACTCAACCCTGCCCATTAGAGGCTGCTGCCCAATATACATAGATATGGAATCACTGGTCACTTTAATAATGGAACACAAGTCACTTTAATAATGTTTACATGCTGCTTTATTAATTTCATACACTACCAGTTAAAAGTTTTAGAACACCTACTAATTCAAGGGTTTTGCTTTATTTTTACTATTTTCTACATTGTAGAATAATAGTGAAGATATCAAAACAATGAAATAACACATATAGAATCATGTAGTAACCAAAAACATGTTTAAACAAATCAAAATATATTTTATATTTGAGATTGTTCAAGTAGCCACCCTTTGCCTTGATGACAGCTTTGCACACTCTTGGCATTCTCTCAACCAGCTTCACCTGGAATGTTCTTCCAACTGTCTTGAAGGAGTTTCCACATATGCTGAACACTTGTTGGCTGCTTTTCCTTCACTCTGCAGTCCGACTCATCCCAAACCATCTCAATTTGGTTGAGGTCAGGGGATTGTGGAGGCCAGGTCATCTGATGTAGCACCCCATCACTCTCCTTGGTAAAATAGCCGTTACACAGCCTGGAGGTGTGTCAGGTCATTGTCCTGTTGAAAAACAAATGATAGTGGAACTAGGCCCAACCCAGATGGGATGGCGTATCACTGCAGAATGCTGTGGTAGCTATGCTGGTTAAGTGTGCCTTAAATTCTAAATAAATCACAGACGGTGTCACCAGCAAAGCACCCCCACACCATCAAACCTCCTCCTCCATGCTTCACGGTGGGAACCACACATGGGCAGACCATCCGTTCACCTACTCTGCGTCTCACAAAGACATGGCAGCTGGAACTAAAAATCAGACCAAATGATACATTTCCACCGGTCTAAGGTCAATTGCTCATGTTTCTTGTCCCAAGCAAGTCTCTTCTACTTATTGATTTCCTTTAGTAGTGGTTTCTTTGCAGCAAATCGACCATGAAGGCCTGATTCACACAGTCTCCTCTGAACAGTTGATGTTGAGATGTGTCTGTTGCTTGACCTTGGTGAAGCATTTTTTTGGGCTGCAATTTCTGAGTCTGGTAACTAATGAATTTATCCTCTGCAGCAGAGGTAACTCTGGGTCTTCCATTCCTGTGGCGGTACTCATGAGAGCCAGTTTCATCATAGCACTTGATGATTTTTGGGACTGCACTTAAAGAAACTTTCAAAGTTGTTGAAATTTTTCATGTCTTAAAGTAACAATGGACTTTCTCTTCGCTTATTTGAGCTGTTCTTGACATAATACGGACCAGGTATTTTACAAAATAGAGCTATCTTCTGTTTACCAACCCTACCTTGTCACAACACAACTGATTGGCTCAAACGCATTAAGATGGGAAAAAAATCCACAAATGAACTTTTAAGAAGGCACACCTGTTCATTGAAATGCTCACCAGCAGACGACCTCATGAAGCTCGATGAGAGAATGACAAGATTGTTTGCCTTGGTGAAAGGTTGAACATTGTGTATTTGAAGAACTTTTGACTGTTAGTGTATGTATATACTGTATTCTATTCTACTGTATTTTAGTCAATGCAACTCTGACAGCTCATCCTAATATTTACATATTTTTAATTCCATTCTTTAACCTTTAGATTTGTGTGTATTGTTGTGAATTGTTAGATACTACTGCATTGTTGGAGGTAGGAACACAAGCATTTTGCTACAACTTCAATACATTCGGAATGTATTCAGACCCTTTGACATTTTCCACATGTTGTTACGTTACAGCCTTATTCTTAAATGTATTACATTGATTGTTTTCCTCATCAATCTACACACAATACCCCATAATGACAGCAAAAACTGTTTTTAGAATTTTTTTGAAAAGTTAATAAAAATATAAAACAGAAATATCTTCTTTAAATAAGAATTCAGACCATTTGCTATGAGATTCCTACAACTTGATTGGAGTCCACCTGTGGTAAATTATGTTGATTGGACATGATTTGGAAAGGCACACACCTGTCCCACACTTGACAATGCATTTCAGAGCAAAAACAAGCCATGAGATCAAAGGAATTGTCCGTAGAGCTCGGAGACAGGATTGTGTTGAGGCACATATCTGGGTGGGTACCAAAAAAATGTCTGCAGCATTGAAGGTCCAAGAACACAGCGGCCTCCATCATTCTTAAATGGATGAAGTTTGGAACCACCAAGACTCTTCCTAGAGCTGGCCGCCCGGCCAAACTGAGCAATCGGGAGAGAAGGGTCTTGGTCAGGGAGGTGACTAAGAACCCAATGGTCACTCTGACAGAGCTCCAGAGATCCTCTGTGGAGATGGGAGAACCTTCCAGAAGGTTCAGCGGCATTGACTGGGAGACTAGTCAGGATTGAGGCAAAGATGAATGGAGCAAAGTACAGAGGGATCCTTAATGAAAACCTGCTCCAGAGCGTTCAGGACCTCAGACTTGGGTGAAGGTTCACCTTCCAGCAGGAGAATGACCTTAAGCACACAGCCAAGACAACGCCGGAGTGTCTTTGAGACGAGTTTCTGAATGTCCTTGAGTGACCCAGCCAGAGCCTGGACTTGAACCCAATCGTGTCAGTGTGTTAGACAGCCCAATCCTAAGATTTGGGTAAATGGACCATAGAAATAGAAATGCCATTCTAGTTCTGGTTAGATAGCTGAAGTTGTACTCCGCACACAACTGATATGTTAGGTTAAGTGTTGGCATACTGTCTTTATAAGCACATTAATATGATAATTACAGCAGAAAATGTTTTGTCTTTGTAACACGAACACATTAATACATTTTTTTGTTGATGTATGTACAGTCAATCTGGGCAATGTTTGTGCAATGTCCACATGTAGGGATATTAGTTCTGGGATTTGTCTTCCGGGAAAGATTTACCAGCGGACACAAGGAGAGACGAGATGAGCCAGTTATAGAATATTGTGTTGTAGGACAGCTGAGCTGACTGAAGACTGTGTGCATTCAACTCCCAGTAGTTGGTATCGTCTCCACACTATTGGAGAGTGTCCCATTGTGGCGGTGGGGTTATGGTATAGGCAGACATAAGCTACGGACAATAAACACAACTGCATTTTATCAATGGCAATTTGAACACACGTGACGAAATCCTGAGGCCCATTGTCGTGCCTTTCATCTGCCGCCATGACCTCATCTTTCAGCATGATAATGCACAGCCCCATGTCGCAAGGATCTGTACACAATTCCTTGAAGCTGAAAAAGTCCCAGTTCTTCCATGGCTTGCATACTCACCAGACCTGTCACCCATTGAGCATGTTTGCATTACTCTGGATCAATGTGTACGACTGTGTTCCAGTTCCCGCCAATATCCAGCAACTTCGTACAGCCATTGAAGAGGAGTGGGACAACATTCCACAGGCCACAATCAACAGCCTAATCAGGAGATGTGTCACGCTGCATGAGGCAAATGGTGGTCACACCAGATACTGACTGGTTTTCTGATCCACGCCCCTACCTTTCTTGTTTAAGGTATCTGTGACCAACAGATGCATATCTGTATTCCCATTCATGTGAAATCCATAGATTAGGGCCTAATTAATATATTTAAATTGACTGATTTCCTAATATGTACTGTAACTCAGTAAAATCTTTGAAATTGTTGCATGTGGCCTTTATATTTTTGTTCAGTGTAGAATGAGTGTCTTATATACACATTCCAGACACTGGCTCTTGCTATCTTGACATAACTGATTTGGCATAAAAATATAATCTAGATTGTATAGCCAGGTTCAGCTATCACCAACCTATGCATGGTAGCTGCTGTCAGCTTAGCTCAAACAAGGTCAGCGCAGGCTTCGGCCTACACATATAACTGAATTATCTGACCTTCTTGAGATGGTGAGTCAGTCAGGAGGGGAGAAGTCCTCAACTTCAAAACTTCGCTCTCTCCTTAGCAAAGCTAGCTTATTTTACTTCGCTCTTTTCAGTATTGCACTTGTTTGTTATGATTGAATGACAAAATCACACCCAAGAATCACCCATTTCAAACCACACCCCCAAGACAACTCTCGTTTGCCTTCTGTAATGGCCACTAACATTTCTTAATGAGCATTGATGAAAAACGAGGCGAAATCAGGAAGTGCAATTGAATTTAAAATTTCAATCACGATGTAACGCTGAACTTCAGCATTATGGATTGAAAGCCCAGTTTTGACTACAAAAGCAGCACTCGCCTAGCCACGCTAGCTTCTCCCTCATGTGGATGCTAACTAACAAGCAAGCTAGGTAGTGCTAGGTATCAACAGCCATTTTCAGCTAATCCAGTAGGGGCTGGAAGCTATGGTGAGCTTCGACTGGTCACTCGAGTCGTAATATCGCAGAGGATTTTTATGAAGTTCAGATTTACCCAACTTTAGTCCTACCTTGTTCAGCTCCCTCGCCCATCCTCGCATCGCTCAACGGTTCCCCACCCACTCCACCTCTCTTGCTTTCCTTCCATTGAAAGATGAATGGCTTCCGATGATTCACCAAGCGATGCCGATGTATAGTGTGAACACATTGTAGTCACACACTTAACACATCCAGTCCTGCCATGCACACACTCCAAAACACTCGCTCACAAACGCACACGTGCACGCACACCCTTGGAATTTAATTGTTATCAACAGTGCAGGTTTTGGAGGCTGACATAGAAAATATAGCAGTTATAATCAATAAATCATCTCAATTTCATTAATATTTCCAACAACTCCTAAATTTTTTACAAAGAACCTTGTATCTCTAATGAGATGATGCAGAAACCCGTTTTTCCACTACTGTCAGTAATTGTTACCTTTAACAAAGCTACAATCCAGAAAAGCAACACCACCATCTACAGGACATAATTGTACACCACAGCAGGCAAATGAAATGGCTGTGTAGTACCATAACGCTTCTTACAGACTCCCTACTAATGTCTACTTAAAGAGTTGTTTTTTAAATAATCTGTGAGATGGTAGGTATAACTCTCCTTTCCGTTCCTCTCCTGTCTCCCTCTGTTCTGTTTGTATGTAACACTGCAGTGATCAGGTGATGGCTGGCTCCTATTTCTCTGCTCCAGCACAAATAAGCCAAACCAGGAAGTAAACAAGCAACGTCATCACAATGCTTGGCCCTTTGGGAAACACTGGGGCCCAATTAGGCTGTTCCTGAATCAGTCACATACCAAACCCACATAGCTTTGTCCCTTGTTGGCTAACCCAGATTACCCCTCCTGACAACACACAGCCATGCAGCCAACTGATTCAAATCAATGCCATACCAACAGTTTACCCACAGTATTGTGCTTAAAAATACTGCTCCTGCTCACCTGTAGAAGGCAATCACTAGATGGCCATGCTATAAAAGACAAACATTTCTCAATTATCAGAATCAATGAGCACATTAGTAATTTGTTATCACCCCCACTACAGATACAATAGGTAATTAATTCACTCAGTTTCAGAGGTAGGTCAAGTGGGTTGATGAGGGCGAGATTCAAACCAGGCTTGTTTACAGGCAGGGACGAGCAATTTCAAAACAGCTAGGGTTCCTGTCCATACAAGCTCATTTAATATGCAGATGATGTGCAGTTTCAGTGAAAGGAAGATTAGGTTTGTACATGGCAATGTGAATCTCAATTTAGTATTCAGCTCTTAGTACAAGACAGTCAATACCATTGAAAAGGGTCAGTAAACATATTTGGCACAGTCTAAAAGGAATGTCCAAATATAAAACAAAACAACACATAAAATAAGAAAATTCACATAGGCTATTTTGAGGGTGGGGGTTAGATGGTCAAAACAGAAGTGGTCAATCTGGTATGGTGGGGTATCTAACCCTATTAAAAGGGCTGAGTCACTGGCTTACTGGTGCTCTTCCATGCCGTCCCTAGGAGGGGTACATCACTTGAGTGTGTTGAGTCACTGACGTGATCTTCCTGTCTGGGTTGGCGCCCCTCCTTGTGTTGTGCCGTGGCAGAGATCTTTGTGGGCTATACTCGGCCTTGTCTCAGGATGGTAAATTGGTGGTTGAAGATATCCCTCTAGTGGTGTGGGGGCTGTGCTTTGGCAAAGTGGGTGGGGTTTTATCCTGCCTGTTTGGCCCTGTCCGGGGGTATCATCAGATGGGTCCAGTGTCTCCTGACCCCTCCTGTCTCAGCCTCCAGTATTTATGCTGCAGTAGTTTATGTGTCGGGGGGCTAGGGTCAGTCGGTCAGTCTCATATTTGGAGTACTTCTACTGTCTTATCCGGTGTCCTGTGTGAATTTAAGTATGCTCTCTCTAATTCTCTTTCTTTCTCTCTCTCTGGGGACCTGAGCCCTAGGACCATCTGGCATGATGATTCCTTGCTGTCCCCAGTCCACCTGGCCGTGCTGCTGCTCCAGTTTCAACTGTTCTGCCTGTGGCTATGGAACCCTGACCTGTTCACCAGACATGCTACCTGTCCCAGACCTGCTGTTTTCAACTCTCTAGAGACAACAGGAGCGGTAGAGATACTCTTAATGATCGGCTATGAAAAGCCAACTGACATTTACTCCTGAGGTGCTGACTTGCTGCATCCTCGACAACTACTGTGATTATTATTATTTGACCCAGCTGGTCATTTATGAACATTTGAACATCTTGGCCATGTTCTGTTATAATCTCCACCTGGCACAGCTAGAAGAGGACTAGCCACCCCTCATAGCCTGGTTCCTCTCTAGGTTTCTTCCTAGGTTTTGGCCTTTGGAGTTTTGCCTAGCCACCATGCTTCTACACCAGCATTGCTTGCTGTTTGGGGTTTTAGGCTGGGTTTCTGTACAGCACTTTGATATATCAGCTGATGTAAGAAGGGCTATATAAATACATTTGATTCAGGGTAAATGTAAATCATTTTGGTGAAAAATGAAAAACAGCACAACATTGTCATGTCTGACATGTATCCAGCCACTTCCTTGTTCCTTGTCAACAAAAGATTCTTAAAGCAAAGCTGGGTATATTTATATTTTTATTGATTTACATTAATATATAAGTCAAGTAATTTGCAGGTACAAAAGTACATTATCTGTAAGTATCACTCCTCACTAGATGATATAATATGTAAGCTTCTCATGTGTCTTTACTGTGATTATCTCTTGCGGAAATTGAGAATATTCTGAGAATGTGGCTAGGTACTTTTGAGGTTACTTGCTGCACAACATTCCTACAACCAGTCGCTTTCTAATCACTCTGGCAGAAAATGAACCTGAGACTGTGGACTAACTTCACATTCTTATACAGCATGTTGTTATCGTTCTCATCTGAACTTTATTTACCCAGGAGCAGGCCATTGAGATTGCAAAATATATTTTACAAGGAACTAGGCATATAAGTGGCAGTAGAAAAACCAAATCATTTATAGAACAAATCACTCATAGTGTAAATAAAGATTGCTGATAAAATGCTAGGGATTGATGTTTTAAAAAACTGAATCTTGTGTTTGTGGATTACAATACTGAATCTATATTTTACTAAACCTGCTCTGTTTGACTTGCGACAGTTAGATGGTTGAAAGATTTTAAATCTGTGTTTATTACTTTAATCTGCCTTCCTCAGGTGGCGTGGATCCAAACCTCATTGTGTCGGCCAATCAGAGTCCACGGGCCTTCATACCCTGCCGCGATGAACCGGTGGGTGTCAAATGCTTTCCCAGCCTGTGTCAGGGCATCACGTAGCTTCTTCAAATTTTCCTGGAAGTTGTACTCTGACAGAAAACCACTGAAAGTCCTGAGAAAGAGAGTTAAAAAACAGAGACATGGACTTAAACTTCTACAGCGGGATTTGGCCCCTAGTTAGTGAAACAGGATGGCAATGGTGGTTCATCACCTGACATATATGGTGCAGGCAGGCATAGTCTCGTTCCTGATTGAGGCATCATTGGGAGTGGGGAGGACTGTATCTTCTGGAGCCACATAGAAAGAGAGAGATGCATGCTTCTCTCCACCATCCTCTACCTCAGTCGTAGAAATAAGTGCAGGCCAGGTATGAATATTGACATGTTCACCTGAGAAGGAATGATTTTTTAAAAACATACATTTTACAACCAAAAATCAGATAAAAAGGATTAATTGAAAGATAATCATTCAAATTATTCATCCTTTAGAAAAGTTTAATTGAAAGATTAAGTTTAAAGATTAAATAAAAGTTATTTAAAATATTGAAATTGTGCATTCCAACAGGTAGGCTTCCAGTTGTGTAGGCTACTGTAATTACACTGCACTTGTCTATGTTACTAGGCTACCGTGTAATAATAGATCTTTTTCTCTTTAATGTTGAGTGTTAAGTGGATCGTCATGTTAAACAGATCTTCATAAGACAGCCATAAACAGTACCTAGTAATGACATGTAGTTAGAAAGCTCAGAGGTCCTGCTTTTTGGGGTATTTATTATTTATCTATGATTTGTGTGCAATTTGTCCACTAGTATGCATTGCTATAGTAAACAAAGTGAAAAATAGTACATCGTAGATTTTATTTTCAAATGTCATATGCTATGAACAACCTATTAATGAAAAATAGGGGAATATGGCTTAATCTACATATACTCAACTTTACAATTAACATGATATACGATTTGAGCTGCCTTATACTGTAATCATTTTTTAGATTACTAGTGATACGGGAAATCATACTAATTTCCTGGTGGACTGCTCTCATTCATTGTTGTCTCTCTCCCACTGAATGTGCCGGAGTTGGCTAGCGAATCAACTGATTTGTCACAATCCCAGTTTTCATATAATATAAAGTGTGTCCCTTCACATTGTGATTTGAAAATTGTAAAGTGATTTCTTCATATTGTGTTCAATTTGATTTATTTTAAATTCGGAACAAATCGTCGTGTGTTTGTCATAGAACAAATGGGACACTTTCATATCGCTGCAGTAGACTATAAGCATTGCAGCGCTATGCTGCTTGTGTGCCTGAGATAGATGTACCGTTCTGCCCGAGCCTCCAACAGCTGTGGACATATAACTTGATACATTTAACCGAATTTAGCAGGCGTAAAAGAAACGCCTGAAACTACTACCCCATACATAGTGGTCTTGCCGAGAAGAAAAGAAAACTGTCGGGGGAGGTTCTCTTCTACACTGTTCAACCGATCCAGTAAATGTGGAGGAGGAATTAAGATGGAGTGTTGCCTTGTTAATGTCCAAAAGTGAAAGTCGTGTCATAGGCTTTCTTTCCAATTCCCCTAAAAACCGGAACACTCGGTTTTTGTAGCCACTGCCGAGGCTCCATATCCAAGATGGCCTAAAATAAGTTGATTTATAATCGAATAACCTTGATATGCCATGATAAAAAAACAATTAAATAACGAATGTCCACTAAATAGGGGAATTAACATTGCATTGGTTTGGAACATTTGTAGGCTACATTAGTATTGAATAGTCACCTTTATGCCAAAGGACTTGGATATAAATTACATTTCCTTGAAGCACATTTCAGTAATACACAATACCGCATGCTAGAACTTGCAATTAATCAATAAGGTCATTATTGCAGTTTAAACAACATTGAGACATCCACCTGCTTTATTGTCCCACTGGGTGTAGTCCCACAGTTTCGTGAATCCAGCCTTCACGTCGTGGTCAGAGACACCCTGACTGTCGACGGTTATCCAGCGGCTCACTTTGTACTCACGTTCCTCAAAGTCCTGTTCAAATAAAAACAACGCTAGGCTATTTAACAACTACACCTCAAGCTTCTTACATCAGTTATCATTCGTGTCATACATCTCTATATTCACTTACCTCATATTTATTAACGACCGTGAACTCAGGACAATCATAGCTATGACAAAACGGCGGCGCATCCCAACCGTGCGCCCCGCGTAAAAACACCACGGCCAGAACCGAGAGAAGCGTTGTTACCTCGGGAAACTTCATCTTGTCGCTGGCTAAACTCGGATGACACTTTCAATTTTAACAACTGTCTACCATCTTTGTATTTTCAGGACACACCTACAATACCTTTCTGAGAAAACAGGTGTCGCCTGACTAATTCTTTCCTCGGGGGGGGGGGGGGGGGGAAGCTAAATAAACAAAACATTGCAATACGCGGGGGAGTCGTGCGCTGTAGCGGGGAGTTACCTGGTTATGGTCTCCGTCCATAACAAGACAACGCCCCAACCCCTCCGCTGGGAATGGAGTTGAATACCTGAAGAAGATAAAAGAGAGGAGCAGGTGCACTAGAGGCATACTCCCTATGAAATTGCACACGTATAGCCACGATAACCAAGGCTACTACTATATAGAAAAACACATTAAATACGACAATAACTCATGTAAAGTAAATGTCAATGCTACTTTTCATGTAAATTCCATTGCCTGATGAAAATAGATCTACAGTATCTGCCAGACCCAAGCCTTTCTGCTTACATGGGATAGGCTAACCTTATACAACTGGTCCAACTGGTCCAGGGTCACTGCAGGATGCCAGATTTTCTTAAGCAAGTCTAGCCAGTTTCAGCTGCACAATTTAATGCAAAGTTTTGACTTTGATGGGGGGACTTTGTCTAAACAGACAGGCAGTGAGTGAGACAAGTTATGAAGTCTTTGGTTTGCTAATCAGAGCAGAATTAATATCTGTTTCCTGGCCTAGGTGTCTGTGGATGTACATTAACTTTGTGTGGGCCATTATTGCTCCTGGCTTGTCCTTGATGGATGGAGCCTGGGGTTAATAACAAAAAAAAACAGACATGTCAGATGGCATTCAGCAGATATTTGAGGCTCCATTCAGCCTTAACATAATTACTAGTTCAATTACCATGACAGAGATGACCACCTGACAAACTGTCTAATAATGTGTAGCATGTGAAATGGAACATGTCAAAATCTAGTATGTACACTAAAATAATAGTGCTGGTGTTGAAGAAAGGTTTACTGTAGCAATCCCTCTATATTGCAATATATTGGAGGTAGAGATTATATAATTATTTTATTGAAACTATTATTATATTTTGATAAAACTACCCATTGAGACATAATCCAAATGACTGTGCATGCGAAAGTGTATTCCACTGCATTGCTTCATTTCTAATAAATGTATTACTCACCTCCTGACTTAGTACTTGCCATGGAGTGGAATACAATAGCACAGACTGAAATATGTTCTGGGATTCTTCCGATGGCATTGAGGAGTTTACTACATCAGTCACTCGCTTCATCAATAAGTGCATCGATGACGTCGTCCCCACAGTGACAGTACATACCCCAATCACAGAAACCATGGATTACAGGCAATATCCTCACTGAGCTAAAGAGTAGAGCTGCCGCTTTCAAGGATCGGGACTCTAATCTGGAAGCATATAAGAAATCCCACTATGCCATCTGAAGAACCATAAAACAGACAAAGTGTCAACATAGGACTAAGATCATATCGTACTACACCGGCTCCAACACTCGTCGGATGTTGCAGGGCTTGCAAACTATTACAGACTACAAAGGGAAACAAAGCAGAGAGCTGCCCAGTGACACGAGCCAACCAGACGAGCTAAATTTACTTTTATGCTCGCTTCGAGGCAAGTAACACTGAAACATGCATGAGAGCATCAGCTGTTCCGGACGACTGTGTGATCATGCTCTCCGCAGCCGATGTGAGTAAGAACTTTAAACAGGTCAACATTCATAAGGTCCTAGGGCCAGACGGATTACCAGGACTTGTAATCCGAGCATGCACTGATCAACTGGCAAGTGTCTTCACTGACATTTTCAACCTCTCCCTGTCTGAGTCGGTAATACCAACATGTTCCAAGCAGACCACCATAGTCCCTTTTCTGAAGAACACTAAGGTAACCTGCCTAAATGACTATATACCCATAGCACTCATGTCTCTAGCCAATAAGTGCTTTGAAAGGCTGGTCATGGCTCACATCAACACCATTATCCCAGAATCCCTAGACCCACTCCAATTTGCATACCGCCCTAACAGATCCACAGATGATGCAATCTCTATTGCACTCCACACTGCCCTTTCCCACATGGACAAAAGGAACACCTATATGAGAATTCTAATTCATTGACTACAGCTCAATGTTCAACACCATAGTGCCCTCAAAGCCCATCGCGAAGCTAAGGACCCTGGGACTAAACACCTCCCTCTGCAACTGGATCCTGGACTTCCTGACAGGCTGCCCCCAGGTGGTAAGGGTAGGTAACAACACATCCGCTACGCTGATCCTCAAAACGGGGGCCCCTCTGGGATACATGCTCAGTCCCCTCCTGTACTCCCTGTTCATTCATGACTGCCAGGTTCGACTCTAACACCATCATTAAGTTTTCCAATGACACAACAGATCACCGACAACAATAAGATAGCCTATAGGGAGGAGGTCAGAGACCTGGCCGTTTGGTGGCAGGACAATAAACTCTCCCTCAACGTGATCAAGACAAAGGAGATGATTGTGGTCTACTGGAAAAGGAGGACCGAGCACGTCCCCCTTTCTCATCGGCGGGGCTGTAGTGGAGCAGGTTGAGAGCTTCAAGTTCCTTGGTGTCCACACCACCAACAAACTAACATGGTCCGAGCACACCAAGACAGATGTGAAAGGACACGACAAAACCTATTCCCCCTCGGGAGACTGAAAAGATTTGGCATGTGTCCTCAGATCCTCAAAAGGTTCTACAGCTGCACCATCAAGAACATCCTGACAGGTTGCATCACTGCCTGCTATAGCAACTACTCGGCCTCCGACCACAATCCACTACAGAGGGTTGTGCGTATGGCCCAGGACATCACTGGGGCCAAGCTTCCTGCCATCCAGGACCTCTATACCAGGTGTTGTCAGAGGAAGGCCCTAAGACTCCAGCCACCCTAGTCATAGACTTTTCTCTCTGCTACGCATGGCAAGTGGCACCGAAGCGCCAAGTCTAGGTCCAAGAGGCTTCTAAACAGCTTCTACCCCCAAGCCATAAGACTCCTGAACATCTAATCCCCCTCTCCCCTTTCCCCCCCCTGCTGCTACTCTCTGTTATTATCTATGCATAGTCACTTTAAAACTCTACCTACATATGCATATTACCTCAATTACCTCAACTAACCGGGCACATTGACCAGTGCCCCTGCACATTGACTCTGTACCCTCTGTATATAGCCTCACTATTGTTACTTAAAAATAAATAAAAGGTCGTTTTTTCATTTGTAGTTTTTTAAACTGCATTGTTGGTTTGAGATTGTAAGTAAGAATTTCACTGTAAGGTATTCGGCGCTGTTGTATTCGGCGCATGTGACAAATACAATTTTATTTCATTTAATAGCTGCACAGAGACGGCAACCAGGCTACTCTTGACCTATATTATATAGCTTAACAATAGCTATTCATTCTATGGTCTCCTTTTTTATTCTTTCTATTGTTGTTAGGTCATTTGAATTGTAGGTTAAGTCTGTCACACTGATGACTAGGTAGGTGTTGGCGGTAGACCTGTACTAAAACTTTTGTTTACAGTAAATCTACCTGTTCCTTTTCTTTGCTTACATTTGGCACCTGCACTTTTGGACAGTGGTAAATAAAATCATCCACTCCTCAACACACCTTACTTCCTGCTTTGTTCCTGCCATGAAGACCACCTCTCTGTCCACAACACTATGTTGTAGCGTTCATTAGTGAGTTATTGGGCTCAAATAGTCATGATGAGTGGTCAAAATCTGCCCAGTCACGGTATCAGAGCTAATTTTAGTGGTCATTAGAGCAACTAAATATCTTCTAATATGGCAGAGTAGTCATGGAAAATCTGAGACAAAGGGCAGAAAAAGCTGGAACATTAGTTGGCCTACATTTTGGGAGGCAACCTGTCTGTCTTGAGTAACGGTTTCCAACCTTTTCCGTTCAGAGGCTCACCAATTCACTGTCAACAGCTCTCGAGGACCTCCATTACCAAAGTCGCATCATTTATTTACATAAAATATCTTGGCAGCTACATTTTTTCAATGAACAATAAATGCAGATAGTTGACTGTCATTACAGTTTCAGTTTGAAGCGATTGTATTATTTGTGTAGTTGGCTATCTCTTCTGAACAGTGAGATATAAAATATTTTATGCCATTTGAAATCGCACATCATTAGCTCATTGTTGTGGATATATTCCCCCCCAAATCACTAGGAAACAGCTTAAACAAATGCAAATGCAGCTACTTTGCTGTTATTCTGGGTACACTGTTTGACGTGACTGTGTTAGCCAAAGTTGTCTAGCTAGCAAGCAAGGGAGAAGAACATTGCCAGCCATCATGGCAACGTAACATTTAGAACAAACAACTGGGTCGTGTCCATAGATTTAGAACACAATGACTTAATGACTGGGTCTCTTCTCTAGCAACCGAGCCGGCTTGGGTGCTAACCCTAGATTTGTGTCGGGACTATATCTCGTGGAAGGATGAAATGGTATGAATAAATTCATCAAAAGAACGTTAATGAAAATATGTAAATTATTATTTGAATATGTTGGTAACCTTGGTATAAAAGTGATAATGCCGTCGAAGCCAGTGTTTGGAGGATATATTGGCAAGGTTTTAGGGCCCTCAACTTCATCTCAGGCCTAACAACACCTGTGCCACTATATTCTCCAAATACCGTTTTTTTCTGGCATTATTACTAAAGTAAGTCATTAGGAGTTAGTAAATCCGAATAATGAGATTCTAAGTCACAATTATCAGATTGTAAGTGTCACGTTGTCTTAAGATTCGAGACAAGCTCAGGAATACAAAATAGTAAAAAATAATAAAAAATCTCCACCCAAACAAAGGGCGAGGTGTAAACCTCTAAATAATACATGGGACGAGACCCATAAAACAAGTGCACAATAACACGCAGCATGGAAGCCGATACAATAGCACAGATACTCACAGGACCAACGGACATGGTAACAATAACCGACAAGGACAATGGGGAACAGAGGGCATATACAGTTGAAGTCGGAAGTTTAAATAGATTTAGGTTGGAGTCATTAATAGTCGTTTTTCAACCACCCCACAAATTTCTTGTTAACAAACTATAGTTTTGGCAAGTCAGTTAGGACATCTTCTTTGTGCATCTGTCTGCAATTGTTTGCAGACAGATTATTTCACTTATAATATATGCCATTTAGCAGACGCTTTTATCCAAAGCGACTTACAGTCATGTGTGCATACATTCTACGTATGGGTGGTCCCGGGGATCGAACCCACTACCCTGGCGTTACAAGTGCCATGCTCTACCAACTGAGCTACAGAAGGACCACAACTTATAATTCACTGTATCACAATTCCAGTGTGTCTGAAGTTTACATACACTAAGTTGACTGTGCCTTTAAACAGCTTGGAAAATTCCAGAAAATTATGTTATGGCTTTAGAAGCTTCTGATAGGCTAATTGACTTCATTTGAGTGAATTGGAGGTGTACCTGTGGTTGTATTTCAAGGCCTACCTTCAATCTCAGTGCCTCTTTGCTTGACATCATGGGGAAATCAAAAGAAACCAGCCAAGACCTCAGAAAATAAATTGTAGACCTCCACAAGTCTGGTTTATCCGTGAGAGAAATTTCCAAACGCCTGAAGGTACCAAGTTCATCTGTACAAACAAGCGACCATCGTCCTGAAGCCCCGGTTGAACCTCCGGAAATAGTTGGCTTACCCCAGGAATCGCTGGACTGCTTTCACGGAGTTGAGGATGAGCCATGACCTGACTGCGCTGACGCGTTGCTCCTCCATCTCCACTCCATCCGTGGATATGCTGGAAAAACAAACACTTATCTTGATTTAACATATAGATCATGCTACAACAGTCTACCCAGCACAGACCTGACTAACGAGACATGCTGGGCGCGGTCAGCAGAATAGACCAAAGTCTATATAAACCACTACGCCCCATTCCAGCAAAGGCCTTGAGGACTGAAGGAGCATTAGACAGGCCAAAAGGCATTACGAGATATTCGTAATGGCCCGTTGTCGTGGAAAAGGACGTTTTCCATTTGTCGCCTGCACGAATGCACACCAGATAGTAGGCGCTCCTCCAGTGCAGTTTCGTAAAGTACTGCGCCCCATGTATTTGTTCGATGATGGTTGGGATGAGGATTAAAGGATAGCTGAATTTAACGGTGGCTTTATTCAGTGTTCGATCATCAATGCAGGGGTGCAGTCCCCCATCTTTCTTTTTAACAAAGAATAGTACCGGGAGGATCCGTGACAGAAAGTCGTTATTATAAGATAGTATGTCATAATTAGGAGATAGTAAGTCATAATTAGGAGATAGTATGTCATAATTAGGAGATAGTAAGTCATAAGTAGGAGATAGTACGTCATTATTAGGAGATAGTGAGACATTAAATATTCCTGCAGGTCGACCCCTTTTAAAGGGGGAATTTTTATGTCTCTGGATACAGACACACACACACACACACACACACACACACACACACACACACACACACACACACACACACACACACACACACACACACACACACACACACACACACACACACACACACACACACACACACACACACACACACACACACACACACCTGTGATTCATGTGATACAGTTTGCATAAACATATCTCATAATAATGGCGGGAACGAGCTTTCATATACAAAACCACATTCCTGTCACCCCCAAAAAGTATCTGATTAAGAGTTATGAGATAGTAAGTTATTATTATTATTAGATAGTAATTCATAATGGTGAGATATGTAAGTCATTATTATGAGATACTAAGTCCTAATTATGAGATTGTAAGTCATTATTATGAGATATGTTAGTCATAATTATGAGATAGTAAGTCTGGATCCTGGACATTGAACAGTCCTGCAGGTTGATCCCCAGTTTTAAAGTTGAATGGTCTTGAAACCTCTGATTTGGATCCCAAACAATAACAAAGATATATACTCTCTGATTAAGAGTTATGAGATAGTAAGTTATTATTATTATTAGATAGTAATTCATAATGGTGAGATATGTAAGTCATTATTATGAGATACTAAGTCCTAATTATGAGATTGTAAGTCAATAATTTAATTTGGTAAACAGCTGAGGAAGGGGGCAGTATAAATGTAACCACTCAAATAAACTCAGGAAAAAAAGAAATGTCCCTTTTCAGGACCCTGTCTTTCAAAGATAATTCGTAAAAATCCAAATAACTTCTCAGATCTTCATTGTAAAGGGTTTAAACACTGATTCCCATGCTTGTTCAATGAACCATAAACAATTAATGAACATACACCTGTGGACCGGTCGTTTAGACGCTAACAGCTTACAGATGGTAGGCAATTAAGGCCACACTTATGAAAACTTAGGACACTAAACAGGCCTTTCTACTTACTCTGAAACACACCATCTCCGTGAACGTGCCTTCATCTCCGTGAACGTGCCTTAGGCATGCTGCAAGGAGGCATGAGGACTGCAGATGTGGCCAGGGCAATACATTGCAATGTCTGGACTGTGAGACGCCTAAGACAGCGCTACAGGACAGACAGCTGAATGTCATCGCAGTGGCAGACCACGTGTAACAACACCTGCACAGGATCGGTACATCCGAACATCACACCTGTGGGACAGGTACAGGATGGCAACAACAACTGCCCAAGTTACACCAGGAACGCACAATCCCTCCATCAGTGCTCAGACTGTCCGCACGAGGCTGAGAGAGGCTAGACTGAGGGCTTGTAGGCCTTTTGTAAGGTAGGTCCTCACCAGACATCACCGGCAACAACGTCACCTATGGGCACAAACCTGCAATCACTGGACCAGACAGGACTGTCAAAAAGTGTCACTGACGAGTTACGATTTTGTCTCACCAGGGGTGATGGTCAGATTTGCATTTATTATCAGAGGAATGCGCGTTACACCTAGTCCTGCACTCTGAAATGGGATCGATTTGGAGGTGGAGGGTCCGTCATGGTCTGGGGCCGGTGTGTCACAGCATCATCGGACTGAGCTTGTTGTCATTGCAGGCAATCTCAACACTGTGCGTTACAGAGAAGACATCCTCCCCCCTCATGTGGTGCCCTTCCTGCATTCTCATCCTGACATGACCCTCCAGTATGACAATGCCACCAGCCATACTGCTCGTTCTGTGCGTGATTTCCTGCAAGACAGGAATGTCAGTGTTCTGCTATGGCCAGCGAATAGCCCAGATCTCAATCCCATTGAGCACGTCTGGGACCTGTTGGATCGGAGGGTGAGGGCTATGGACACCCCCCCCCCCAGAAATGTCCGGGAACTTGCAGGTGCCTTGGTGGAAAAGTGGGGTAACATCTCACAGCAAGTCTGTGGAACTTGTTCAGTTTATGTCTCAGCTGTTGAATATTGTTATGCTCATTCAAATATCTTTCAAATATTTACAAGTTAAGTTTGTTGAAAATAAACGCAGTTGACAGTGAGAGGACATTTCTTTTTTTGTCAAGTGTACATAGACGCAAGAACTCTCACTGTCACACCCTGATCTGTTTCACCTGTCTTGTGCTTGTCTCCACCTCCCTCCCCATTATCCCCTGTGCATTTATACTTGCGTTTTCTGTTTGTTGCCAGTTCGTCTTGTCCCGTTAAGTCCTACCAGCATGTTCCTGTGCTCTTATCTTTTTTTATTCTTAGTGTTCCCAGTTCTGACCTTTCTGTCTGTCCTGATCCTGCCTGCCGTCCTGTACCTGCCTGACTGATTTTGACTACGACCCTTTGCCTGCCTTGACTTACCTTTTGCCTGCCCCTTGTACTATCTAAAACTCTGAGACTCGCACTATCCACCCTCCTGTGTCTGCATCTGGGTCTTAGCCTGAGTCCTGAAACTCAGATATTGATGTGAGGACTGACCACCCATGAGATCAAAATGATATGTTTATATATAATTATATGATTTGAATCTCTCTCTCTCTCTCTCTCTCTCTCTCTCTCTCTCTCTCTCTCTCTCTCTCTCTCTCTCTCTCTCTCTCTCTCTCTCTCTCTCTCTCTCTCTCTCTCAATTCAGAATTACACTTGTAAGTGGGGCAGAAGCTCAATGTGTAATTGACTATATAATATGCATAAGGTTATCATTGAAAATTGAAGAGGGCCTGATGCTAAGGCAGGTAGCCTAGTGGTCAAGGTCACGGGTTCAAATCCCTGAACGACTGGGTGAAAAGCACTTAACCCTAATTGCTAATGAAATTCGCTTTGGATAAGAGTGTCTGCTAAATGAAAATTCAACGTGCACATTGGATTAATGTGATACAGATCACCTTTCCTCTTTTTTTGGTGGCAGGAAGAGCTTCCATAGTAGACATTTTTATGCCGACCAATATCTTCACAGGGTTTTCAAAACCTGATGAATACAGTTTTGTGCAAAATCTATTGGTTTACAAGGATAAAATCCTGCAGCAGATGGCGCAAGAAGACAACGCGTCCTTGCCATTCAACCCCTGAGGGAGAAAGAGAGAGAGAGAGAGAGAGAGAGAGAGAGAGAGAGAGAGAGAGAGAGAGAGCACCGTTGCTTCTCGAGATGCATCTACAGCCACTACTTCTCCCTTCTGGCCGAAGCGCAGGAGCAGGAGAGCCATAGGCAAAGGCTTTATGTGCAGCAGGCATGCCCAGAAACAGCCCACGAGCCGGCGATGGGCTCTCCAGAAGAGACCGCGTGCGGACTACTTTGAGAAAGGCGGGAATATAGGAGAGCGCTGCTTGTCTTGAATAGCTTTAAAATGGGCGTTCGATAAATCTGGACGTTAGATAAAGAGTGTACATTTGGGTAAGTGCAGGTGAGGAGTTACGTTTGGGTGGCTTTTGCATTGAATTAGTAGGTTACCGTCGTAGTGTTATCTTCTCATTCGAGTAGGCTAGCCTAAATTCAACGATGGAGAAGGGGACGCAGCCCCAGCTGATGGCCAAGAGCGCAGAGAGTCCAGCGGAGGAACTCTCCAAGATAAGCGACGAGGAGCTGGTGAAGTGGAGGAAAGAGGAGCTGGTGAGGCGGTTACGGAGGGCAGAAGCCGAGAAGATGGGCGTCATGCTTGACCACGGAAATTTGATCCGGGAGGTGAACCGGCGACTCCAGCAGCACCTGACAGAGATCCGGGGTTTGAAGGTGAGGCAGGTGTGATGTTGATAATGCTGGACGCACAAGTTTGCGCACTGCTCTATGGATGTCTGATGGATTCCTGATGAAAAAAGCCATGGTCTAATTATTATTATCATTCATGCGTTAAAAAAGCTGTAATTTACCACTGCAAACTCCTTAAAAATAACAACGGTAGGTGGTTTGAATGTAGCAAGGTAGTCTTCAAGTGGTTTACATAATTCAACCCAATGGACCACTTGTTGCTTGTATGCTTATCATAAGAGCTGGAACTGCTGAAGATATGGAGTAGCCCTTCCTGCAGTCGAAATGACGTGTCCCCATGGGTGGAATGTTATTCAGATTTTTTAAATAATAAATACATATTATTTAAAAATAATAATAATAATCCTGTGTTTCTATGTCAAATTGGTTTTGTTATATTTCAATCTTCTGTGATGGACAGTTGAAGTCGAAGTTTACATACACCTTAGCCAAATAAATTTTAACTCCGTTTTTCAGAATTCCTGACATTTAATCCTAGGAAAGATTCCCTGTCTTATGTCAGTTTGGCTCACCACTTTATTTTAAGAATATGAAATGTCAGAATAATAGTAGAGAGAATGATTTATTTCAGATTTGATTTCTTTCAACACATTACCAGTGGGTCTGAAGTTTACATACACTCAATTAGTATTTGGTAGCATTGCCTTTTAAATGGTTGAACTTGGGTCAAACGTTTTGGGTATCCTTCCACAAGCTTCCCACAATAAGTTGAGTGAATTTTGGCCCATTCCTCCTGACAGTGCCGGTGTAATGGAGTTAGGTTTGTAGGCCTCCTTGCTCTCACATGCTTTTACAGTACTACCCACACATTTTCTATGGAATTGAGGTCAGGGCTTTGTGATGGCCACTCCAATACCTTGGCTTTGTTGTCCTTAAGCTATTTTGCTACAACTTTGGAAGTACGCTTAGGGTCATTGTCCATTTGGAAGACCCATTTGCGACCAAGCTATAACTTCCAGACTGATGTCTTGAGATGTTGCTTCAATATATCCACATAATTGGCCCTACCTCATGATGCCATCTCTTTTGTAAAGTGCACCAGTCCCTCCTGCAGCAAAGCACCCCCACAACATGATGCTGCCACCCCTGTGCTTCACGGTTGGGATGTTGTTCTTAGGCTTGCAAGCCTCCCCCTTTTTCCTCCAAAAATTATGGCCAAACAGTTCCATTTTTGTTTCATCAGACCAGAGGACATTTTCCCCAAAAGTACGATCTTTGTCAGTTGCAAACCATAGTCTGGCTTTTCTTATGAAGGTTTTGGAGCAGTGGCTTCTTCCTTGCTGAGCGGCCTTTCAGGTTATGTCGATATAGGACTTGTTTTACCATGGATATAGATACTTTTGCACCTGTTTCCTCCAGCATCTTCCACTAACACTGAGTGGCTGCTGCCAACACACTGTCATTGACACTGACCCAACTCCAGCCATTTTAATAATGGGAATTGATGGGAAATGATATAAATATATCACTAGCCACTTTAAACAATGCTACCTTATATAATGTTACTTACCCTACATTATTAATCTCATATGCATATGTATATACTGTACTCTACATCATCGACTGCATCCTTATGTAACACATGTATCACTAGCCACTTTAACTATGTCACTTTGTTTACTTTGTCTACACACTCATCTCATATGTATATACTGTACTCGATACCATCTACTGTATGCTGCTCTGTACCATCACTCATTCATATATCCTTATGTACATGTTCCTTATCCCCTTACACTGTGTATAAGACAGTAGTTTTGGAATTGTTAGTTAGATTACTTGTTGGTTATCACTGCATTGTCGGAACTAGAAGCACAAGCATTACGCTACACTCGCATTAACATCTGCTAACCATGTGTATGTGACAAATAAAATTTGATTTGATTTGGTCCTTTGTTGTTGTTCTGGGATTGATTTGCACTTTTTGTATGAAAGTACGTTCATCTCTAGTAGACAGAACGCGTCTCCTTCCTGAGCGGTATGACGGCTGCGTGGTCCCATGGTGTTTATACTTGCGTACTATTATTTGTACAGATGAACGTGGTACCTTCAGGCATTTGGAAATTGCTCCCAAGGATGAACCAGACTTGTGGAGGTCTACAATTCATACAATTCAAGACTGAGGTCTTGGCTGATTTCATATGACTTCCCCATGATGTCAAGCAAAGAGGGGTAGGCCTAGAAGTACACCTCTAATTAACTCAAATTATGTCAATTAGCCTATCAGAAGCTTCTAATGCCATGACATTATTTTCTGGAATTTTCCAAGCTGTTTAAAGGCACAGTCAACTTAGTGTATGTACATTTCTGACCCACTGGAATTGTGATACAGTGAATTATAAGTGAAATAATCTGTCTGTAATTTTTTGAAAAATTACTTGTGTCATGCACAAAGTAGATGTCATAACCGATTTGTCAAAACTATAGTTTGTTAACAGGTAGTTTGTGGAGTGGTTGAAAAACGTGTTTTAATGACTCCACCTAAGTGTATGTAAACTTCCGACTTCAACTGCATCACCTCCTCTGTGCTTGCTCCTGTGTGTGTGTGTGTGTGTGTGTGTGTGTGTGTATCCAGGACGTGAACCAGAAGTTGCAGGAGGATAACCAAGAGCTGCGGGACCTGTGCTGTTTCCTTGATGACGACCGTCAGAAGGGCAAGCGTGTGTCTCGGGAGTGGCAGCGCCTGGGACGCTACAGCGCTGGCCTCATGAGAAAAGAGGTGTCCCTTTACCTGCACAAACTGAAGGAGCTCGAGCAGCGCCAGGGAGAGGTGATCAGAGAGAACCTGGAGCTCAAGGAGCTGTGTATCCTAATGGACGAGGAGAGAGGAGAAGGGGGAGGAGCAGTGCTGGGTGCAGGGTGCAGAAGTTCCATCGACAGCCAGAGTAGTCTGTCTCAAACTGGGGGGGCTACAACGTGCCTGCTCCGAGACGTGGGGGATGGGAGCAGCAACTCCAGCGCGGGGAGCACGGACAACCCCGATCACCCCCATCAAAAGCCCCCTACCCAGGGTTCCGGGCTGGGCTCCAATCCTGGCTCTAACCATGACAAACCAGAGGGCCCAGGCCCAGAGTCTACAGGCCGTCGCCACAGCTCCACCCCAGACTACCACACCTTCCCACAGGCCTGCAGGCCCCGTGGAGGGTCCCTCACCAGCCCTGACCCCTGGGGCCTCCGGGGACCCTGCAGCCCAGACAAACACGGCAAATCCCCTACTAGACTGGAGGCCAAGGCTCAGTCCAAACCCAGCAGTGCTGACATGCTGGCCCAGAAACAGCTCTTGGGGGCTGGGCAAGGGCTAGGGCCAAACCAGGGTCCGGGTCAGCCAAGTCCAGACCTCTCACAGAGACACAGGGGTAATCCGGTCGTGGTTGGGGCTGGATGTGGGAGCCCTGAGGCCAAACAGGCACTGCCGGGGACACCAGAGCACCTGAGGAAGGGTCGGGTGATAGTGGGGAGCCCTGAAGTGTTACGACACCAGAACCTCCACCACAGCCCCAGTTCAGAGCACGGGAAGGGGAGGTACAGCAGCAGCCCCCCAGCAGGCAGGGAGGGGGTACAGAGGAGGACCACTGGAGACGAGTTGTCCCCTCACCACCGCAGCATCTACAACGGCATGAACGGTGCGTTTTTTGTTCAGAATAGTCATAATGTTTTATTTGATTATTTATCAGGGGAAATACTGTGTGTAGCTGAGGTGGATCAGGGAACGATATCTGTGGGTTGAGTCTTTTCCAATAACACTGTCTGAGACATACAGTAAACACTTGTGCTAATACCTAGGCTTTAGCTGAGTGGGCTAACACAGTCTTTAGGTGTGCAGACATTATGGGTTAGCACACCCAGTAGCCTTCCAGGACCACTGTATATGACTAGAACACTCATATAAGCAGATCTAACACAATTGACTGTGTAATGTGTTTAGCAGCCAATTGGGAGGTTGGGGCTATGGCAGGTTCAGTTACTGTGGTATCACCTATGTGGTTCAGCTGCAGTTATGGTGTTAGCCAAGCAGCAGTGATGTCACCGCTCTGTGGGATTCTCTCTCTGTGGGTCACATGGGGTTGTGGTGGTGGGGGTGGTATTTGTGCGTGTGTGTGAATGGATGGATGGATGGTGGAGGGCATATGATGTAACACTCCCCAGGGTGTCTGAAGTCAACACAGGTAACACAGCTGTGTGCTTTCAGGGCCGTGATTCAGGCAACACACACACGCGTACGCACACACATATGTGCCACTCAGCACAGCAGGGTCCTGTCTTCTTGGTTCATTATTATTATTAGCAGCATCTTTTAGTTATTTTTACCCACAGTTCCAAGGGCATGTGTGTGTGTGTGTGTGTGTGTGTGTGTGTGTGTGTGTGTGTGTGTGTGTGTGTGTGTGTGTGTGTGTGTGTGTGTGTGTGTGTGTGTGTGTGTGTGTGTGTGTGTGTGTGTGTGTGTGTGTGTGTGTGTGTGTATAAGAGTTCAGGGAGTCTACTGTCTTGGATAAACATGGAGAGGGAGTCTATCAGTAAGGGTCTCCACTTAGTTAAATATAAGGCTTTCGTTTGACAGTTAAATAACATTAAATCAAATAGATTTTCTTAATAACCTTGACAAACGGTTCCTCTTTTAATAGTAAAAGTCTCTTTCATACCTAAAAAGATTTCTGGGAATCCATTTCAGTGACTGCATTGACTGAGGAACAGCTGAGTATGTATTCATAGATGCTCTGTCCCTTAGTAAGTATGCATTTATTAGGGAGAAATTACGTGAGTATGTTTTTCCATTTAAGAATGTGTGTGCACATGTTTGTGTGTGTGTGTGAGAGACAGAGAGAGAGAGTGTGTGTGTGTGCCTATGTTTGTATGTGTGTGTACCTGCAGCCCTGAGATCTAAAGATTAGTGTGGAGTGCTGAGTGGATCCTCTGTGTAAGGCCATGAGAATGAGTCCTGGTTGTGAGCAGTTGGCCTGATGCGTCAGTTATCAAATAAAATACAATTGCATTTGTCACATGCGCCAAACACCTTACGTTGAAATGCTTACTTACAAGCCCTTAACCAGCATTACAGTTGTAAGAAAAAGTAAATAATAAGAAAAAGTAACAAAGTAACAAATACAGGGGGTACTGGTACAGAGGGGGGGGGGGTGCAAAAAGTCTCGGTAGCCATTTGATTAGCTGTTCAGGAGTCTTATGGCTTGGGGGTTGAGAAGCCTGTTGGTCCTAGACTTGGCGCTCCGGTATCGCTTGCCGTGCGGTAGCAGAGAGGACAGTCTATCACTAGGGTGGTGATGTACTGCACCGTACGCGCTACCCTCTAGTGCATTGCGGTCAGAGGCCGAGCAGTTGCCATATCAGGCAGTGATGCAAAGAAATCAGGATGCTCTCGATGGTGCAGCTGTAGAACTTCTTGAGGATCTGACGACACATGTCAAATCTTTTCAGTCTCCGAGGGGGAATAGGCACCACACGGCCAGATCTCACCGTTGTCGTTGATCAGGCCTACAGATGTGTCATCAGAAAACTTAATGATTGTGTTGGAGTCGTGCCTAGCTGTGCAGTCATGAGTGAACAGGGAGTACAGGAGGAGACTGAGCACGTACCCCTGAGGGGCCCCTGTGTTAAGGATCAACGTAGCGGATGTGTTGTACCTACCCTTACCACCTGGGGGCGGCCCGTCAGGAAGTCCAGGATCCAGTTGCAGAGGGAGGTGTTTAGTCCCAGGGTCCTTAGCTTAGTGATGAACTTTGAGGGTACTATGGTGTTGAACGCTGAGCTGTAGTCAATTAATATAATTCTCACATAGATGTCCATGTGGGAAAGGGCAGTGTGGAGTGCAATAGAGATTGCATCATCTGTTGGGGCGGTATGCTTATTGGAGTGTGTCTAGAGTTTCTGGGATAATGGTGTTGATGTGAGCCATGACCAGCCTTTAAAAGCACTTCATGGCTACAGACGTGAGTGCTACGGGTCGGTAATCATTTCGGCAGGTTACCTTAGTGTTCTTGGGCACAGGGACTATGGTGGTCTGCTTGAAACATGTTGGTATTACAGACTCAGACAGGGAGAGGTTGAAAATATCAGTGAAGACACCTGCCATTTGGTCAGCGCATGCTCGGAGTACACGTCCTGGTAATCTGTCTGGCCCTGTTGACCTGTTTAAAGGTCTTACTCACACCGGCTGTTGAGAGCGTGATCAGTTGTCTGGAACAGCTGATGCTCTCATGCGTGTTTCAGTGTTACTTGCCTCGAAGCCAGCATATCACCACAACACTACACTCTCATTTACATACTAGCCTACTCAGTAGGAAAAACACTCTAGATACATAATGTGGACTGGGGTGATTCTGTTTTTGGGTGATGTAGTTGCTACCTTATTCAAAGATCTAAAGAAGTACTATTTAGGATCCAGTATTGATGAGAGGATTGATTATTGGAGGCATGTTGAAAAGTGGGCCTGTGGTACTGTGCACAGTTTATTATAAGGCTTTAGAACACACATCACTGTCAGAACGAGGTGTACAGTACAGTATGATCAAATCATACACAGATTGTCAGATGTTATTGCAGGTGCAGAGAAATGTTTGTGTTTCTAGCTCCAACAGTGCAGTAATACCTGGCAATAATAAAATAAACGATACACACCTAATGCAGAAAAAAATCATTAAGAAATTAAGAAATATCAGAATGCGCAATGTCAGAGACCGGAATATTAATATATATACATACAGTGCATTTTGAAAGTATTCAGATCCCTTGACTTTTTTCACATTTTGTTACATTACAGCCGTATTCTTTTCCCCTCTCATTAATCGACACACAATACCCTATAATGACAAAGCAAAAACAGTTATTTAGAAAAAATTTTTTTTAGAGAAAGCTGGCCTGATTGGTAGAGTCCTGCAGAGATGGTTGTCCTTCTGGAAGGTTTCCCCGGACAATTCCTCATGGCTTGGTCTGACATGCACTGTCAGCTGTGGGACCTTATATCGACAGATGTGTGCCCTCCAATCAATTGAATTTACCACAGGTGGATTCCAGTCAAGTTGTAGAAACATCTCAAGGATGATCAATGGAAACAGGATGCACCTAAGCTCAATTTCGAGTCTCATAGCAAAGGGTCTGAATACTTATGTAAATAAGGCATTTCAGTTTTTTTCTTTTTAATACATTTGCAAAAATGTATACAAACCTGTTTTTCACTTAGTCATTATGGATTATTATGTGTAGATTGATGAGGGAAAACATATTTAATCAATTGGCTGTAACGTAACAAATTGTGGAAAAAGTCAAGGGGTCTGAATTATTTTGAAAATAAAAGTGTTGGTTCCATGTTTCATGAGCTGAAATGTTTCATGAGCTGAAATGAAAGTTCCCAGAAATGTTCAATATGCACAGAAAATATATTTCTCTCACATTTTGGGCAGAAATTGGTTTACATCCTTGTTAGTGAGCATTTCTCCTTTGCCAAGATAATCCATCCACCTGACAGTTGTGGCATATCAAGAAGCTGATTAAACAGCATGATCATTACATTGGTGCACCTTGTGATGGGGACAATAAAAGGCCACTCTAAAATGTGCAATTTTGTCACACAACACAGTGCCACAGATGTCTCAAGTTTTGAGGGAGCGTACAATTGTTATGCTGACTGCAGGAATGTCTACCAGGGCTGTTACCAGAGAATTTAATGTTAATTTCTCTACCAAAAGCTGCCTCCAACATCGTTTTAAAGAATTTGGCAGCACGTCCAACTGGCCACACAACCACAGACCACGTGTAACCACGCCAGCCCAGGACCTTCACAACCGGCTTTAAAGTCATGTTCTCTGAACGGTCAGAGAACGATAAGAAACAATGTTCTTCTGTGGGAATTTCGGAAGTTCAGCATAATGTTTTCTACAGGTTTATACATGGTTCTATTTCATGTAAAGTTCTCAGAACGTTCAGAGAACGTTAAGTAACAATGTTCTTCTATGGGAATTTCAATACTTCAGCAAATCGTTTTCTGCAGTTTTCCTTATGGTTATATCTAAAGTCATGTTCTCAGAACATTAAGAAGACATTCCATAAAAAAACAAGAAAACATTAGTAACATTCAAAGAACGTTCTAAGAATGTTATTTAAAAACATACATTCCGTTCTCAGCGCCAACAAAACTTTCTCTATGTTGTGTGTTCAGGTGTGTTGGCCGTTCCACTAATTGGAAACACATGGTTCTTAAAGAGTGCTCGTTTTCTTTGAAATTGGGTCAGCTTTGTATGAGTAAAAAAAAAAAAACATGGCATGCTACTTCCATTCTGGTGGTGCAGTGGACTTGGACAAATTCCATGGATAGAGAACAGAAGATCATGGTTTTGAATCTCACTGTCGCTGTGCCACAATAAAAAAAAAAAACGCTTGTATGATTATTGCCTGAGCAAATTCATTTCCATGTGTCCTATCTATGCTTGGAGTTCAAAACAGTTAATCTAAACTAAGCTAGCAGTGTTATTAAAAGTCTTATTGAAACATGTTCTCAGAACATTATTTAATTACCTTCAAATAACCTTGAATTTTAGTTCTCACAACATTAATAAAACCTCTCAGGGAACCATTGTAAAACGTTCTCAGAACCTCCCTGCAACTTAAAAATGTATGTTCCCAGAACAGGTCAAATTATCATGTCTGTTTTCAGAACATTTAAAAAACGTTCAGTTTTAACGGACAGAAAATATATTGTTTCATTCCCAGAACGAATGGGTACCTAAAAATGTACGTTCCCACAATGTGCTAGCTGGGCACTCACTCTCTTCACTTCCTCCTCTCTCTCTTTCTCTTTTTCTGTTAATTCCTTTGCCTCATTCTTTCTCTCAGCCTCTCCATTTCTCTGCTCCCTCCCTCCCTGCTGTTGAAGCTGAGTTTATTGGGAAATGAATGTCTCCGTCTAGTGCTCATTCACCCTTTTGACACCATGAGCTAACGAGTGGAGAACAGTCTACAGGAGCTGACACCGCCTAGCACTGCTCTCCCTCCCCCTTCTCTCTCTATCCTCCTGCCTCTCTCTCTCTGTTTATCACTTTCTTTCATCCACCCTCTTGCTCCACTCACCCCATAGTCTCGCAGTCTCCAAATCACCCTACCTCTCTCTGCCTCCCAACGCCTTCTCTTTCTTCCCCTCTGCATCCCACTCTTTCTGTCTCCATCCCTCTGTTAATGTTGCAGAACCAATTAGGCTAACACATACTGTGGTCTGGTCTGTTGGTCTGAGGATTATAGGCACATAGAGGCACCAGTTATCTAGTTAACCCCTCACTGTTGGTGCTGGTGTCGTGTGTACGCCTGTGCCCTCTCGGTTCTGTGCCAGTTCTATCTGTACCTGTATCTGCTTGTGCCTTACTGGTGTTTTGCCATTGTATGTGTTTGTGACAATCCTGTTCACTATGTCTGTGTGCAGTGTGCGCGCCTTGTGTTGTACTCTATCAAATTGAATTCAGTTTTTACTGGCATGACTGTAAATATTTGACCGGCATTAAATAACATGGTTAATCACAGAATAATAGAGGGTAAGAATAATGTATTAAAGTGTCACTCCACAATGATACAATAATTGACAGTACAAAATACAGTTGAAAAAAAACACATTGTGGACCACTCAAATAGAGTTTTGAGACACAAAATAAATATTTACATTTAACATTTACATTTAAGTCATTTAGCAGACGCTCTTATCCAGAGCGACTTACAAATTGGTGCATTCACCTTATGACATCCAGTGGAACAGCCACTTTACAATAGTGCATCTAAATATTTTAAGGGGGGTGAGAAGGATTACTTTATCCTATCCTAGGTATTCCTTAAAGAGGTGGGGTTTCAGGTGTCTCCGGAAAGTGGTGATTGACTCCGCTGTCCTGGCGTCGTGAGGGAGTTTGTTCCACCATTGGGGAGCCAGAGCAGCGAACAGTTTTGACTGGGCTGAGCGGGAACTGTACTTCCTCAGTGGTAGGGAGGCGAGCAGGCCAGAGGTGGATGAACGCAGTGCCCTTATTTGGGTGTAGGGCCTGATCAGAGCCTGGAGGTACTGAGGTGCCGTTCCCCTCACAGCTCCGTAGGCAAGCACCATGGTCTTGTAGCGGATGCGAGCTTCAACTGGAAGCCAGTGGAGAGAGCGGAGGAGCGGGTTGACGTGAGAGAACTTGGGAAGGTTGAACACCAGACGGGCTGCGGCGTTCTGGATGAGTTGTAGGGGTTTAATGGCACAGGCAGGGAGCCCAGCCAACAGCGAGTTGCAGTAATCCAGACGGGAGATGACAAGTGCCTGGATTAGGACCTGCGCCGCTTCCTGTGTGAGGCAGGGTCACTCTGCGGATGTTGTAGAGCATGAACCTACAGGAACGGGCCACCGCCTTGATGTTAGTTGAGAACGACAGGGTGTTGTCCAGGATCACGCCAAGGTTCTTAGCGCTCTGGGAGGAGGACACAATGGAGTTGTCAACCATGATGGCGAGATCATGGAACGGGCAGTCCTACCCCGGGAGGAAGAGCAGCTCCGTCTTGCCGAAGTTCAGCTTGAGGTGGTGATCCGTCATCCCACACTGATATGTCTGCCAGACATGCAGAGATGCGATTCGCCACCTGGTCATCAGAAGGGGGAAAGGAGAAGATTAATTGTGTGTCGTCTGCATAGCAATGATAGGAGAGACCATGTGAGGTTATGACAGAGCCAAGTGACTTGGTGTATAGCGAGAATAGGAGAAGGCCTAGAACAGAGCCCTGGGGGACACCAGTGGTGAGAGCGCATGGTGAGGAGACAGATTCTCGCCACGCCACCTGGTAGGAGCGACCTGTCAGGTAGGACGCAATCCAAGCGTGGGCCGCGCCGGAGATGCCCAACTCGGAGAGGGTGGAGAGGAGGATCTGATGGTTCACAGTATCGAAGGCAGCCGATAGGTCTAGAAGGATGAGAGCAGAGGAGAGAGAGTTAGCTTTAATATCATAGTCCTTTGGCGTCATCTATAATACATCACCTCATATATACATTATTGGTATCAGTTATTATACATTAGGTCATGTATACAGTGTATGCATCAACAAAAAACGAAGACTGTAGATAAAATGACATTTATGCACTTATAAATAAATGCACAATCAGCAATTAAGGAATGCTTTATCAAAATGTTCAAAAAACTGGTAAATTGCTCCCTGTCTCTATGGTTTCCATGAGCTCTAGCCTAACCCTTTCTGTGTGTCTGTTCTCTCTCTGGTCTCCCTCTGTCCTGCCTGCTACTTCTCTGCTCTTCTCCTTTGCACCTGCATCAAAGTTCAGCAATGTCATGTGTCTTCCAAAGAACCAACCGTACATGTACATCAGTGGAGGCTGGTTTAGAGGAGCTATACTGGCTGATTGTAATGACTGGAATGGAATTCATTGAATGGAGTCGAACATGTGGTTTCCATTATGTTTGATGTGTTTGATACCGTTCCATCTATTCCATTCCAGCCATTTCAATTCTCCTAAAACTCCTCCCACCAGCCTCCTTTGATGTACATTCAGCATGGCAGTATGTGCTGTAGTCTAAGGCATGGGTAAATCCAGGGATGAAAGTTGATTTAATTTCTTACCAGTAAGGGACTCCCTATGTGTGCAAAAAACATTTATTAAAGCCTGGGTGTAATCATAGAATCACGTATAGAATCCCTATTCATTTAATATGATCTTTGTGGGCCTAGTAGGCCTAGTAAAGATTTTGTCACATACAGTTGAAGTCAGAAGTTTACATACACCTCAACCAAATACATTTATACTCAGTTTCACAATTCCTGACATTTAATCCTAGTAAAGATTCTGTGTCTTAGGTCAGTTAGGATCACCACTTGATTTTAAGAATGTGAAATGTCAGAATAATAGTAGAGATAATTATTTATTTCAGCTTTTATTTATTTCATCACATTCCCAGTGGGTCAGAAGTTTACATACACTCAATTAGTATTTGGTAGCACTGCCTTGAAATTGTTTAACTTGGGTCAAACATTCTGCCCACAAAATTTCTATAGGATTGAGGTCAGGGTTTTGTGATGGCCACTCCAATACCTTGACTTTATTGTCCTTACAACTTTGGAAGGATGTTTTTGGGTCATTGTCCATTTGGAAGACCCATTTGCGACCAAGCTTTAACTTCCTGACTGATGTCTTGATATGTTGCTTCCACATAATTGTCCTGCCTCGTCACAAGGTCCTTTGCTGTTGTTCTGGGATTGATTTACAATGTTCGCACCAAAGTACATTCATCTCTAGGAGACAGAACGCGTCTCCTTCCTGAGCGGTATGACGGCTGCGTGGTGCCATGGTGTTTATACTTGTGTACTATTGTTTGTACAGATGAACGTGGTACCTTCAGGCATTTGAAAATTGCTCCCAAGGATGAACCAGACTTGTAGAGGTCTACAATTTATTTTCTGAGGTCTTGGCTGATTTCTTTTGATTTTCCCATGATGTCAAGCAAAGAGGCACTGAGTTTGAAGGTAGGCATTGAAATACATCCACAGGTACACCTCCAGTTGACTCAAGTTATGTAAATTAAGCCATAACATAATTTTCTGAAATGTTCCAAGCTGTTTAAAGTCATAGTCAGCTTAGTGTATGTAAACTTCTGACCCACTGGAATTGTGATACAGTGAATTATAAGTGAAATAATCTGTCTGTAAACAATTGTTGGAAAAATGACTTGTGTCATGCACAAAGTAGATGTCCTACCCGACTTGCCAAAATTATAGTTTGTTAACAAGTAGTTTGTGGAGTGGTTGAAAAACAAGTTTTAATGAGTCCAACCTAAGTGTATGTAAACTGCCGACTTCAACTTTAGCTATTAACATGTATTATCTTTTAATGTAGAATAAACACAACCAGTGATGTTTTCATCTGATTGTTCAAACAATCACTTAAAAAAAGCGCTCCTGTAAGCTACCCATTCATGTTCGTCCATTCACAAAATAATTCCAGCATCCAAACAGTGCACTGTGCACCCACAATTTGATGAATGGAAACAATACTTTTTTTAGAAAACACCTAAACTTGTATTATGCTGACATTCTGTGATTTTCATAAGGCCTACACCTAGCCTGATGTCCGCGTGCGTCTTGGTATCAGCCACTCATCTCCACCTTGGCAAAATGTAAGTGTTCTCGTCAAACCAACTCAATTTGGAGTGTATACTGTGGCTGACATGTGGTAATGTTAAATAATGTTATATATAGTTTTCTTGGCATTTTGTGTTAATTATCGTGATAGGCTCATGTTTTACCGGTACGGCGTACTCCCAATATTTACTTTGCCGGGACGCTATACTGGCTTACTTTCAACCCTGGATAAATCTTTATTATAACAGAAGAGTGGTCACCTTAACAAACTATGGTCATTAAGGCCTAGTGTGTTCAATAATTGAGAAAGCCAGTAGTCAGTAAACATTTCAGAAAGGTAAGAGTTTCTATCAACCAGTTTGTAATGCATTGTAGATGCTTTATGGACATCAGTTGGCCCTGTGCATGTCAGATAATCACTTTGTTCCTTCAGAGAGGGTGGTGAGGTAACCAGGACTGCTTCTAGGGGGCTTCAACCTTGATCCTAGTGAAAAAACGTATACCGGTGTTATGGATGTCTGTGTTTGTATTTACGTTTGTGTATGTGTGTGTGTGTAACTGCACAGTGCATACCACCTGACAGGGTCCCCTTGAAACTGCCCTCTACCTAGCACGTGCGCACGCCACACACACACACACACACACACACACACACACACACACACACACACACACACACACACACACACACACACACACACACACACACACACACACACACACACACACACACACACACACACACACACACACACACACACACACACACACACACACACACACACACACACACACACACGGGCTGTGATCTGGACTACCTTGAATAAGCACCTTCCAAACACAATATCATAATAAGTGTCTCTTCTTTGTCCCCTTCGATTAGCATCATGGCTCTTACTTGTCATCCACTATTAGTATAGCACCATAACGTTCCTATTTATTCACTATGTAGAGTCTGGGTATAGTTTTCTTGGTGCTTGATTTTGTTATGTTCCTTCCCTAGAGGTGTTAACCTTGGACTAAGGACACAGAAAAACACAACTGATCTCAAAGAAAACAATGCAATATTGGATTTATCTCGGGGACATGATGCACTGCATTTGATTTCTGTTTAGTTTGACAACACACAACAATACATATCAACACACAGGTGTAAAATGGACACAACTGTATTGTTATGTCAATGTAACAACAACATATCAATATATCGAAGTCAATGATCTGCTACAGCCCTAGAGTAGCACTATATACTAGAGTTCGACCGATTAATCGGAATGGCCGATTAATTAGGGCCCATTTCAAGTTTTCATAACAATCGGAAATCTGTATTTTTGGACACAGATTTGGCCGATTTAAAATATATATATATATATATTTGACACCTTTATTGAATCTTTATTTAACTAGGCAAGTCAGTTAAGAACACATTCTTATTTTCAATGATGGCCTAGGAACGGTGGGTTAACTGCCTCGTTCAGGGGTAGAACGACAGATTTTCACCTTGTCAACTCGGGGGATCCAATCTTGCAACCTTACAGTTAACTAGTCCAACGCTATAATCACCTGCCTCTCGTTGCACTCCACAAGGAGACTGCCTGTTACGCGAATGCAGTAAACCAAGGTAAGTTGTTGTCGTTGTGTTCCTGGTTCGAGCCCAGGGAGGAGCGAGGAGAAGGGCGGAAGCTATACTGTTACACTGGCAATACTAAAGTGCCTATAAGAACATGCAATAGTCAAAGGTTAATGAAATACAAATGGTATAGAGGGAAATAGTCCTATAATTCCTAAAATAACTACATCCTAAAACCTCTTACCTGGGAATATTGTAGACTCATGTTAAAAGGAACCACCAGCTTTCATATGTTCTCAGGTTCTGAGCAAGGAACTTAAACTTTAGCTTTCTTACATGGCACATATTGCACTTTTACTCTCTTCTCCAACACTTTGTTTTTGCATTATTTAAACCAAATTGAACATGTTTCATTATTTATTTGAGGCTAAATTGATTTTATTGATGTATTATATTAAGATAAAATAAGTGTTCATTCAGTATTGTTGTAATAGTCATTATTACAAATATATATTGTTTAAAGCGTCTGATTAATCGGTATCGGCTTTTTGGTCCTCCAATAATCGGTATCGGCGTTGAAAATCATAATCGGTCGACCTATATACAGTCCCTTCAGAGAGTATTCAGACCCCTTGACTTTTTCCACATTTTGTTACGTTACAGTCTTACTCTAAATGTACTAAATTGTTTTTTTCCCTCATCAATCTAAACACAATACAACATAATAACAAAGCAAAAACAGTTTTTTAGAATGATTTGCTAATTAAAAAAATATATATATATATATACAGACCCTTTACTCAGTACTTTGTTGAAGCACCTTTGGCAGCAATTACAGCATCGAGTCTTTTTGGGTATGACGCTACAAGCTTGGCACATCTGTGTTTGGGGAGTTTCCCATTCTTCTCTGCAGATCCTCTCATGCTCTTGTCAGGTTGGATGGGGAACATTGCTGCACAGCTATTTTTAGGTCTCTCCAGAGATGTTCGATCGGGTTCAAGTCCGAGCTCTAGCTGGGCCACTCATGGACATTCAGAGACTTGTCCCGAAGCCACTCCTGCATTGTCTTGGCTGTGTGCTTAGGGTCGTTGTCCTGTTGGAAGGTGAACCTTCGCCCCAGTCTGAGGTCCTGAGCGCTCTTGAGCAGGTTTTCATCAATGATCTCTCTGTACTTTGCTCCGTTCATCCTTGGCTCGATCCTGACTAATCTTCCAGCCCCTGCCTCTGCAAAACATCCCCACAGCATGATGCTGCCACCACCATGCTTCACCGTAGGGATGGTTACAGGTTTCCTCCAGATGTGACGCTTAGCATTCAGGCCAAAGAGTTCAATCTTGGTTTCATCAGACCAGAGAATCTTGATTATCATGGTCTGAGAGTCTTTAGGTGCTTTTTGGCAAATTCCAAGTGGGCTGTCATGTGCCTTTTTACTGAAGAGTGGCTTCTGACTGGCCACTCTACCGTAAAGGCCTGATTGGTGGAGTGCTGCAGAGATGGTTGTCCTTCTGGAAAGTTCTCCCATTCACAGAGGAACTCTAGAGCTCTGTCAGAGTGACCATCAGGTTCTTGTCACTTCCCTGACCAAGGCCCTTCTACCCCAATTGCTCAGTTTGGCCAGGTGGCCAGCTCTAGGAAGAGTCTTGGTGGTTCCAAACTTTCATTTAAGAATGATTGAGGCCACTGTGTTCTTGGGGACCTTCAATGCTGACATTTTTTTTTTGTCTACGGACAATTCCTTCGACCTCATGGCTTGGTTCTTGCTCTGACATGCACTCTGACGCATTTCCAAATCATTCCCAATCAATTGAATGTACCACAAGTGGACTCTATTCCATTGTAGAAACATCTCAAGGATGATTCATGGAAACAGGATGCACGAGAGCTCAATTTTGAGTCTCATGACAAAGGGTCTGAATACTTATGTAAATAAGGTATTTCATATATTTAAAAAAACAATTTCTTCTACAAACCTGTTTTGTTTTGTTATTATGGGTTATTGTGTGTATATTTCTGAGAAAAAAATAACATTTAATCCATTTTAGAATAAGGCTGTAACGTAAAAAAATGTGGAAAATCAAGGGGTCTGAATACTTCCCGAAGGCACTGTGTATGTTTGTCTTTTGAGAGCACTTAATTTCTCTGGGCTTTGGTGGAGTGATCTCAGTGTGTCAGCCAGTCAATCAGTGAGGACTGGTGTCAGATGCTGTGTGAATAAGGCATCATTCTCCCTGTCGTGTGCTCAGGGTGCCCAGGCATTAGCATTGGAGATGTGACACCCAACAGGCCCTGCTGAATTTTCAGGCTGCTTCATGCTACATAGGTTTTCCTTTCCGTATCCTGTAGGGACAAATTGATACAGTTAGCCTACATATCGTGATATTTTTGACAAAATTATATCAATACTTTGACTACTAATTTTGCTGGGTAGTATGTGCTTAGTAGTATTAGCTAGCGCTAGTCAGCAGTTCCAGCATCCAGTCCTATAGATATCCATCTTCTTTTTACATTTTGAGCCATAATGTTTTCTCGACTTTTACTTCCGTGACTGACCAAAACTAATTTTCTCACTTGTCTCTCTGTAGTAGACATACAGTATGGTGAGCAATATGTTTGGAACATCAAATCGGAATAAAATTGCAGTATCAAATCATAATTGATATAGAATCATGAGAATCTCGAAAGCCCTGCTCTGGTCTGTCCTGTTCTGTTTGGTTTAGGATGTTTATATTGCAGTATGAACCTAATTTAATTTGGAGGGATTTTGAATTGCTCTCTGGGTTTCAATGAGTGTTGGGGGGAGGTGGGTGCGGGTGTAGAAGGTTGAACATCGGCTGTTTTGGCATCAAGCTGGAATTTGATTTATCCTCTCTTGAGATAGTGTTACTGATGAGGGAAAGAGGGAGCTGGCAGGGATCCTCTAAAGCCTTGTTCACACTGCAGGCCTTAATTCTCAAATCAGTTGTGTTTTTCAAATCCGTTATGGAATACTGACTGTCCAAACAGAAAGTTACAAGTGACCAAATTGGATTTGTGTGTGTTCAGACCGCAGTCTTTTGTTGACATGTTTGCAGTGGTGTAGACTGATTGGTGGTGGTGCCGGTACTTCCTATCACTCAGAAGTTATGTAGCAAGCTATGGTGACAACAATGCCTACAATGGACAGTTCCCGGTGGCTTTGAATGTTCAAAATCATAGTGTAAGAACACTTTTAAAACTTTAAACAACCTAGTTAGCTACCACATGTCCTTGTCAGACTGTCAACAGAGTAGCTAGCAAGCAACAAGATATGCCAAATAACAGTCCTAAAACCAGTTGAGGTAAAATAAATCAGATTTGACCATTCGCACACAATTCGCATGGCCAGGAATCAGATTTATATCTGACTTCAAACCACATATGAAAATGTGGCTTGAAGTATCCTATTCCATGTGATTTAGGGCTGTTCAGACTGCAGGAAAAATAACAGACTCAAACCAATCAGAAATGCAAAACATTTGGATTTTAGTCACTTCAAACTGCTTGAGCGTTCGTCTGAAGTTTTCAATATTGCATTTTCTCTCTTCTTTACTCTCTTCTTTAATCATTCCCTCCCCCTCCATCAATCCCTCCTGCCCGCCCTCCCTCCCTCTTTCTTTCTCTCTGTCTCTCTCTTTCACGCTCCCTCTCTCTTTCACTGTCTCTCTCCCTCTCTTCCATCGCCCTCATTCTCAGAAACTAAAGGAATTTTCTGAGAAAACCTCCTACTGTATATACCCAGCTGTTGGCATAAGTGGAAGCCCAGTTCCCTGAATAATCAGTCTGGTACACTGAGCAGTACTTAGGGCCATGTTCTCTGTGTTTCCTCCTCCACTTTTTAACACCCTGACCAGTGTCTCCAAATACCTTGGGATTTCAATAAAGTTGGTCCAATGCAATGCATACAAGGCTATTAGCAGTTGTCCAATAAGGTTGAACATGTCTGATATTACGGAAAGGAGTTGTCAGTGTGACATGTCTATTATGGCTCATTTCTAGAGGCCAATTGTTGTTGTTATCAGACTTGCATTCATATTCAATCAGGAATTGGAACTAGGGAGAGTGAAAAAGCATAGGCTGAATTGCCCCGCAATGCATTGCCTAGGACAACCCAAATACATTTTGTGGTGAAATTCTGAAGAAATTAACTTCCACACACCTGAGTCTTTTCTGAATTGAGTCTCATGTTATTCACAGGTGGGTGTTTTATGCCTCAACTGTAAAACATTGTTGCCTAAAATTGTCATGACGTGCTATGAGTTTAAAGATCCAGGGCAGTCCAAAATGTGATTTTTCCTGTGCTTTATATACAGTTGAAGTCGGAAGTTTACATACACCTTAGCCAAATACATTTAAACCCAGTTTTGAATCATTCCTGACATTTAATCCTAGTATAAATTTCCTGTTTTAGGTCAGTTAGGATCACCACTTTATTTTAAGAATGTGAAATGTCGGAATAATAGGAGGGTGAATGATTTATTTCAGCTTTTATTTCTTTCATCACATTCCCAGTGGGTCAGAAGTTTACATTAGAGGTCGACTGATTGGCATGGCCGATTAATTAGGGACGATTTCAAGTTTTCACAACAATCGGTAATCGGCAATTTTGGACGCCGATTACATTGCATTCAATGAGGAAACTGCGTGGCAGGCTGACCACCTGTTACACAAGTGCAGCAAGGAGCCAAGGTAAGTTGCTAGCTAGCATTAAACTGATCTTATAAAAAACAATCAATCTTCACCTAATCACTAGTTAACTACACATGGTTGATGATATTACTAGGTTAACTAGCTTGTCCTGCGTTGCATATAATCAATGTGGTGCCTGTTAATTTATCATCGAATCACAGCCTACAAAATCTATTTGGCTAAGGTGTATGTAAACTTCTGACTTCAACTGTAGCTCGTTTGGTAGGCTTGTGTCACTGGGCAGCTCACGGCTGTGCTTCCCTTTGTAGTCCGTTTTAGTTTGCAAGCCCTGCCACATCCGACGAGCGTCGGTGTAGTACGATAGATGGGTAAAAATGAAAAGCAATTCATATCCCTTTGAGCATGGTGAAGTTGTTATTACACTTTTGATTCTATATCAATACACCCAGCCACTACAAAGTTACATGTGTCCTTCCTAACTCAATTGCCAGAGAGGAAAGAAACCGCTCAGGGATTTCATCATGAGGCCAAGAGCTGAAAATAGTTGTTTTGCAATGATCAACAAACAACTTAACAGAGCTTGAATTAAAAAAAGAGAATAATGTGCAAATATTGTACAATCCTGGTGGGCAAAGGTCTAAGACACTTACCCAGAAAGACTCCTAGCTGTAATCACTGCCAATGTTGATTCTAATATGTATTGAGATATTTCTGTATTTCAATTAGTCATTATGGGCTATTGTGTGTAGATGGGTGAGAGAAAAAAAATCTGTTTAATCAATTTTGATTTCAGACTGTAACACAACAAAATGTGTAATGTGTCAAGAGGTAGGAATGCTTTCTGAAGGCACTGTATGCAGACACTTGTATGTGCTGCGCAGGCCGGCTCAATCAGAAATGTCTAAAATGTTAAGCACGCTATATTGAATCCGTCCCCAAGTATGTGTTGTAGCTCTCATCAGACATTCTTCATCTTATAGATCTGTCAGTCTCAGAGATAGTGCATGACTATCTGTCAAATACCCATCTCATGCTATAGTAGTTGTCTGCTGCGCTCTAATTGCCCAGCACCAGCAGAGTACATTATATTCTTGATTAATGTTAATGTGTGTGTGTGTGTGTGTGGCATGAATTAATCACAGCTTTAATTTATGCTGTCAGGCCTTAAATAGCACGATTTAGAGCCTTAATGATGATTATGTTTTGTAGATTATGTGGTTTTAGATAATGATACTATGGATGGAAAAGAGATGACTGATTTGATGTGTAGAAGTCAGTGTGTGTGTCGTTAAGACCAGAACACGAACATGCTTGGTGTCAGGTGTGGTGTGAGCAGCAACAGATGGTGCCCCATTCGCTTAAGTGAGAAAGTGTGTGTGACAGTGTGTGTGTCTGTCACAGAAAATATGATTATGAACGTGTGTGTGTGTGTGTACATGCTTTAAGGGGCATAAGTGAAAGCACTGCAGTTTGGCTGGGTCTCAGCTGGCCTTGCTTGCATTATTGTTCATAGGCAGAAAGAAGTGGTTGCTCGACTAAACAGAAGGCAACCTTTTTGTTTCTGATGAGAGGGCACACATCACTCTGTCTCTGCTCTTTCACTGTGGCCATCCTAGACTGTACAGACTTGGACTACATTACATAGAGGGAAAGGAAGTAGTAGAATCGTTTGGCAGCTAAATAGCATATGTACTGTGAATATTTAGCACATGCTTTAAGAAGTTAATAAAATACCAGAAGTAAGGCCAGCAGTCACATAGTGAATATGGAGCAAACCTGCCAGTGAAGATGCAGAGTAGGATGGAGGGACTTCCTGTAAACCAGCAGAATGGGAGAATCCAATGTCTAATTTTCCAGACTCTCACAACCAATCATGTTGGCCTAGCCACGAAAATCTGTTCAAACAGTGAGAGAGAGAGAGAGTGACAGAGTGTATTTGTGTTGTGTGTATTGTGTGCGTGGGGGTGTGCATATGCGAGTGAGGGAGTGGAGCATCAAAAGAATATGGACATTAGCAATAGCCTCTTCACTATCATACTGCCATGGTCGATTCAGCCATCCAACTGTGGTCGCTCACTGTGAGTGAATGAGTGTGTAACGCACATTGAGGGTATGACGAAGGCTGAGCTGTTGTATTTGAAGGAGCTTTACTCTTTGTGGGCTATGCCAAGCTGAAGGTCATATTCTGTCTTTCATGAACTGGCTGTATGCACCCTCCTTCCCAAGTCATCTTTTGAGAACTTGTTCACCCAGACAAAAGACAGCTGCAGAAGCCTGGCGAAGCAAAGAACACAAAGACAGAACTTTTCTCCAAGGGAGAAAATGGCGCAAACCTCATCCGTCTTTGAAATGTTTGAATCCCAATCCTGGTAGATGCAGAGTGTTTACTTTTTGCACTAGTACTGTATTCCAATCTGGTAATGGGTGTCCGTTACAGAAGTCTGATTTAGTCCCATGATAATAGCATTGGTTGGCAGTGTGTCACCTGACCGCATGATGTTCTAACGTGTCAGCAGAGAAGCTCCCGAGCACACCTTCACCAGACCTGATGACATCGCTTCTCCACTCTGTGTGTAAAGGGTTAAGCACACCAACCTCTCCTCAGGGCAGTGTGTGTGTTTGTGTGAGTGAACAAGAGAGAGAGAGAGAGAGAGCGACATTGGATAAGAGAATAGACTAAACGGTGGCTGTTTATTCTCTAGGCTGTCATACAGTGTATGATACTGGGTCTATTTTTAGCCCTGAGATTTGATCCCGGTTGTAGCTGTGAAGAAAGATTGCTGAGAAAGAGGATATGACGTCAGCATATGCTCCACATCCTCTTCTCACTGTCAGTCAGACTTCCTGTTGTCATGACAGATGTGCTAACTGGCCTGCATTCAATATCACTGATAAGCTGTGTAAACATTTTAGAATAGCAATGGTTCCGAACTGAGTAAAGGGTTGCACAATCCAACAGTATAGTGACAAGGAAGATGTTTTGTAATTGATGCATGGTTGTCAGCTCCGTCGCTGATTGCTAATCATTGTTCATCATTGTCCTGCAATATATGCTAAGACTGTTGAAGTACTTGCTGTGCTGGACATAAGGGATGTGGATCTTGTTTGATGTTCTGAGTCTGGAATGGCATGCCAGGATGCTAGTAGGGTTGGCCCTGGATCATTATTCAGCGGTATGGAACGGAACAGGGGGACGTTTTGGAGATTTGTATTGCATTTTTGAATAGTCTAGTGTTAGAGCAGAACAATCAAAGCTTTTGAACACTTGTTGGATAATGGATACAGAGATAGACGTGCCTTTTGTGCTGTTTGACAGAGTTGACAGTTAGGTGCATTCTATAAAGGAAAGGTTTTGATTAGGTTGTTCTTTCACGGATCCCTCCGGAACTTTCATTACGCACACCTGCCCCCTATTCCCAGTGATTAGTAATTGTATAAGTGTGTCTTTGGTTTACCATTGTGCTGTCGATTATTGTTACAATGTCCTTTGGTTCGTGTGAGTTCCTGGTCTATGTGTGGTTTGACTTTCGTGCCATTGTGGATTGCGCAGATGATTACGGGTCTCGTCCATTGTGTTAATCATTGTGCGCATGTGTTATTTATTCAAGGTACTCCTGGCTCTTTTGTTGGGGTTTTTACCCTGTGTTTTGTATAGTGTTTGTTTGGTTTTCGTCCCCGTGCCTTTACACGTCACGCCGTAATTTGGGTAAGAAATAAAAAAAACTATTATACGAATAATTAATACCAACGTGACATGTTCCTTTCCATGGTGTGATGGCTCACACTTTGGTTTGTGGAAGGGTTTGTTTCGGATGTGGTTAATGTTGAGAAAAGTATGTGTAAAAAAATAAAATAAATATATATATATATATGTACACTACCGTTCAAAAGTTTGGCGTCACTTAGAAATGTCCTTGTTTTTAAAAGAAAATATCATTTTTGTCCATTAAAATAACATCAAATTGATCAGAAATACAGTGTAGACATTGTAAATGACTATTGAAGCTGGAAATGGCTGATATACAGTGCCTTGCGAAAGTATTATTATTGAACTTTGCGACCTTTTGCCACATTTCAGGCTTCAAACATAAAGATATAAAACTGTATTTTTTGTGAAGAATCAACAACAAGTGGGACACAATCATGAGGTGGAACGACATTTATTGGATAATTCAAACTTTTTTAACAAATCAAAAACTGAAAAATTGGGCGTGCAAAATTATTCAGCCCCCTTAAGTTAATACTTTGTAGCGCCACCTTTTGCTGCGATTACAGCTGTAAGTCGCTTGGGGTATGTCTCTATCAGTTTTGCACATCGAGAGACTGAAATTTTTTCCCATTCCTCCTTGCCATGAAACCAAAATTGAACTTTTTGGCAACAATGCAAAATGTTATGTACACACCTTTTATATTCATATGCTGTCCATACTGTCTATATACACCACATATACAGTACATATACATTTATATTCCACATGCTGACATTGTTAGTTCTGGTATTTCTATATTTCTTAATTCTTTTCTTTTAGTTTTTTGGATTTGTGTATATTGTTTTGTATCGTTAGGTATTACGGCACTGTTGGAGCTAGGAACATAAGCATTTCGCTACACCCGCGATAACATCTGCTAAATATGTGTACGAGACCAATAAAATGTTATTTGGCCAAAACAACATATACCAATATTTTTCTCATTTTTGACAGTATGGCATTTTATTTATGTATGATATTTTATGTTCCGTAATAAAACAGGTTCTAAATATGTTTATGATCAGTACTTGAATCTCAACAAATGAATTTGAAGTGGTTTTAATGGCCTTTTTCCAATTCTGATGGTTTTATACTATAACAACTATGACAACATAACTGACAGCGAAATAGTCCAATTTGTGGAACTTTTCATTCAATTTAGTGCTGTATCATAATATCCTTATAGACGGTATAGTGAATATCCTTACCTGTATGTGGATCCATACCGGTATACTGGTATTCACGATATATCGCCCAGCCCTCTAGTACACTACACTTTTATATACAGTGCCTTGCGAAAGTAATCGGCCCCCTTGAACTTTGCGACCTTTTGCCACATTTCAGGCTTCAAACATAAAGATATATAAACTGTATTTTTTTGTGAAGAATCAACAACAAGTGGGACACAATCATGAAGTGGAACGACATTTATTGGATATTTCAAACTTTTTTAACAAATCAAAAACTGAAAAATTGGGCGTGCAAAATTATTCAGCCCCTTTACTTTCAGTGCAGCAAACTCTCTCCAGAAGTTCAGTGAGGATCTCTGAATGATCCAATGTTGACCTAAATGACTAATGATGATAAATACAATCCACCTGCGTGTAATCAAGTCTCCGTATAAATGCACCTGCACTGTGATAGTCGCAGAGGTCTGTTAAAAGCGCAGAGAGCATCATGAAGAACAAGGAACACACCAGGCAGGTCCGAGACACTGTTGTGAAGAAGTTTAAAGCCAGATTTGGATACAAAAAGATTTCCCAAGCTTTAAACATCCCAAGGAGCACTGTGCAAGTGATAATATTGAAATGGAAGGAGTATCAGACCACTGCAAATCTACCAAGACCTGGCCGTCCCACTAAACTTTCAGCTCATACAAGGAGAAGCCTGATCAGAGATGCAGCCAAGAGGCCCATGATCACTCTGGATGAACTGCAGAGATCTACAGCTGAGGTGGGACTCTCTGTCCATAGGACAACAATCAGTCGTATATTGCACAAATCTGGCCTTTATGGAAGAGGGGCAAGAAGAAAGCCATTTCTTAAAGATATCCATAAAAAGTGTTGTTTAAAGTTTTCCACAAGCCACCTGGGAGACACAGCAAACATGTGGAAGAAGGTGCTCTGGTCAGATGAAACCAAAATTGAACTTTTTGGCAACAATGCAAAATATTATGTTTGGCGTAAAAGCAACACAGCTCATCACCCTGAACACACCATCCCCACTGTCAAACATGGTGGTGGCAGCATCATGGTTTGGGCCTGCTTTTCTTCAGCAGGGACAGGGAAGATGGTTAAAATTGATGGGAATATGGATGGAGCCAAATACAGGACCATTCTGGAAGAAACCCTGATGGAGTCTGCAAAAGACCTGAGACTGGGATGGAGATTTGTCTTCCAATGTGCAAAACTGATAGAGACATGCCCCAAGCAACTTACAGCTGTAATCACAGCAAAAGGTGGCGCTACAAAGTATTAACTGTTGTTCTGATTACAGAAGCAATAAAACTGGCCTTCTTTAGACTAGTTGAGTATCTGGATCATCAGCATTTGTGGGATCGATTACAGGCTCAAAATGGCCAGAAACAAAGAACTTTCTTCTGAAACTCATCAGTCTATTCTTGTTCTGAGAAATGAAGGCTATTCCATGCGAGAAATTGCCAAGAAACTGAAGATCTCGTACAACGCTGTGTACTACTCCCTTCACAGAACTGCGCAAACTGGCTCTAACCAGAATAGAAAGAGGAGTTGGAGGCCCCGGTGCACAATTGAGCAAGAGAATAAGTACATTAGAGTGTCTAGTTTGAGAAATGGGCGCCTCACAAGTCCTCAACTGGCAGCTTCATTAAATAGTACCCGCAAAAATACCAGTCTCAACGTCAACAGTGAAAACACGACTCCGGGATGCTGGCTTTCGAGGCAGAGTTGCAAAGAAAAAGCCATATCTCAGACTGGCCAATAAAAATAAAAGATTAAGATGGGCAAAAGAACACAGACACTGGACAGAGGAACTCTGCCTAGAAGGCTAGCATCCCGGAGTCGCCTCTTCACTGTTGACGTTGAGACTGGTGAGTACTATTTAATGAAGCTGCCAGTTGAGGACTTCTGAGGCGTCTGTTTCTCAAACTAGACACTCTGGGACGGAATCAATGGAATGATATCAAGCACATGAAACATGTGGTTTCCATGAGTTTGATACCATTCTATTCACTCCATCCCAGTCATTATTATGAGCCGTTCTCCTGTGACCTCTCTCTCAGTACCAGGGCAGGCAATCAGTAGCTAGACCAGGACTGAATACTGTATAGTGTTCCTCAGTACCTTTCTCCACGTAGAGAGTGTTTCTACAGACAAGAGAAGAGACAGAAAATTGGTCTGTTGTGGGTGGATGCCTTCGGTAGGACTAAGGATGAGAGCCTAATTTGCCTCCAGAGAAACACACACACACACACACACACAGCGTAGGTGTGTATGCGTTTGATCTTAGGGTTTTTAAATAGTAGTTTAAGGTCCTAATATCGCTGGTTTCCCTGGTGTGCTCCAATCACTTCTATTTACTCCATCTCTGGGTCTTCCGGCTGCGAGTGCTAGGAGTTCCCACAAACAACTATAACAGGACAGTGTGTGTGGGAGTCAAAATGTGTGTGTGCTACCACTGTTGGGTATTTTTCTCTCTTTTGGTTGCTAGCAGGCAAGAAGTAGGTTAATAAGGTGGTAAGCCCAGCACAGATATTTGGTAGGAAACTAATTAAGTGTTGACCTGGACTGCTGTTGGATTATGGGATGTTGGAGGATGTGTGAGTGTATGTGAGCGTGTGTGAGCATGTGTATGTGTGTGTGATAGTGATCAGAGGTCCTCTACAGGGGACAGCTCCTAAGCTAGGCCAACAGCTGCTTCCCTGGCTTCTAATTTGCATTTCCACTTTGAAGCCTTTTTCCTATTATGTCTGTTGAGGAATATTTTGCATATTATTAATGTCTTACATGTGCAGCTAACCTACCCACACTGTCATGAACATAGACACGCACACATGCGCATGTACAGTATGCGTGTACAGGCACGCAACACACACACACAAACTCCCCTAACCATGTCAGCTACAGGCTTGTGACTGATCTTAGTGTACAGTGTGTTATGTATCCAAATAGATGCAGTAATATCACCCTGTTTATTTGATTCCTGGTGCTTTGAGCTTTTTGTTCCCCCACTAAAAGCCTAATGCAGAGGTTCAGATTCAGAGCAGACCTTCACTGACACTGTGTCTAATGGCTGTCATAGAGGGACTCAGGAACATAATGAAGACTGTTGAGTTGGTGTGTGTGTGTCTTTATCTTTTTATTTGTGTTTGTAGTGTTTGTGTGTGTGTGTGTGTGTTTACTCTTTGAAGCCTTCATAGAAGCCTGGCGCTGTTGTTCAAAGAGTCGCCTCTTTCTATTCTCCCTTCTTTCCTCTTTCCTCCTCTCACAATGAGGCTATGCCTCAAAGGACCCTAACAAAATGGAGGGCCACTCCCCCCCCCCCACACACACACACACACACACACACACACACACACACACACACACACACACACACACACACACACACACACACACACACACACACACACACACACACAGGTGCAGCAGAGCAGAGGAGACAGCTGTGGACTAGCCAGAGGTCTCTGTCCTTGTCTCTGGCTGGACCAATGGGAGGGCAGGAGGAAGCAGGTCAATAGTGGCAGAGAGGGCCAGGAGGATCAGGGTCTCTCTGCTTAGAGGACAGAATAGGGGCAGGATAGCCCTTCAAAACACCTGTCAGTGTTTTCTCTGTACTTAGAATATTAAATAACCGCACATGCACACAACACACACACATCATGTATGACAGATGATGAATGACTGTGGTCACTAGTCAGCTCTTCTTTATTTTCTCTTTCTGAACAGCTGTTCTGCCACATGCTCACTGGAAGTCTGATCCACTGGTCCTGCATGAATAACCAAGATGGCTGAAGGGTCTAAAAAGGATACATATGTACTGCCTAATATTTGACCATTGATGGCTAAGTATTGGGTTTTAAAATACCTTTCTCCACATAGAGAGTCAGTGTGGTGTTATGTGTGTTAATAATCACTGTCAAAGCAGTGTCTTTCCTTTTTCTCTGCCCTTGCCCAATGACATCCATGGAAGGCAACAGGGAAAAATTACCGTGTCCGACCGTCTACGGTAGATTCGGTCTTATGTAGCAAATTGTGTTTAATTTTTTTTTACATTGGATAAAAGTAGACTCAAAGCTAGAAAATTGTATATCATATACTGCAGTTGAGGAACAATGGGAAAGTAATTCTGCTTTGAAAGTTGATCAACTTTTAACCCCACTTGGCCTTTGAATCTTTTGGTACACCGACTGGAGAGTTATTCTTTGTCTCCACCCTTTCAGCATCGTTCACCCCCTCTAAAGCCTTAGCCATGCCCATCTCTTTAGGGATTCACGTGTGAGGCCATGTGGTAAACACACACTATATCAAATAAAATCTTAGTTTTGTTGTCACATGCACAGGATACAGAAGGTGTAAATGGTACAGTGAAGTGGTTACCTAGTAGCAATATCAAAAACAGAAAGTGCCCATATAAAAAATATTGTATAAATATTTTATCATTATTATATGACGCTTACCCGGTACACTTGTCTAAATTGATGGGTCATGTGAAGGAAATGCTATAACCGCTCCCCAGCCAGCTAAGTGGATGAGTCACTATTGTCTAGACATGTACACATGTTCATGAAATACAATAGATGGCCATAATTACCCCCAGACAAACCTCGCTAATTTGATGGGTCATGTAATAATCCGTCCGAATTGGAGTCCTTTGTCTAGACATGTTAGGTTAGGACTAGCTAGGTAGCTAGCTAGTTAAACAATGAACCAGGATAATCTCATAGTACTACAGTACCAATACAAACATTGTCATAGCTGTAGTATGAATCTGCAGGTAGCTAAAGCTAACAAAATTGGTTCAACGTTAGCTAGCTAACATTAGGCTATAATTAGCAATGCAAATGGATTTTCTGATTCAAATAATATTACTACACAGATCATGCCCATAATGCTAGGTAGCGAGCCAGCAAGCTAACGTTTGCTAACTAACAGTAGGCTTTAACGTGCAATAAAACGGACTTTCTGACCAAATTAGAAACTTATATCTGAAAATGTAGCTAGACTCTTACCTGTATACATGGATGAATGCTTCAAGTAGTTAAACATTTAACTCAATTTTGTTTAGCTACATCTCGTTTGGCCAGCGTGGTGTCAAGTCATGTTGTTGAGAAAAGTAGCAAAACATTTGTAGTTCTCGATGGCTAACGCTATAGCTTTCATGGAAAGGACTGTCAACACATACTGAACAGCTCACGTTATAGACAGAAGCATGTTACATGGCAGACCAATCCAAACTCATCTCCCGGCATATCCAACCCATCCATTTTCTCAGCCAATCATGGCTTGTGGGAAGGTTCCACCTTTTTCTGTGGCTAAACCAACTTGGCTAACAATTGTATTCGTATTTATGGATAGAATACACGTTTGTTAGTAAGGCACATGAAAGGTCACATATTCCAAAAGGCATTTCTACCAAAAAACACATTTTGATAAAAAATGTTTGTTTATGTTCAAATTATGCTCCTGTGAAGTAGTGCAACATATGCCTAGTTTCCTGAAACGAGTCATATATGTACAATGCCTTCAGAAAGTATTCATACCCCTTGACTTATTCCACATTTTGTTGTGTTACAGACTGATTCAAAATGTATTCAAGATTTTTTCTCACCTATCTACACACAATACCCCATAATAACAAAGTGAGTACAAGTTTTTAGAAATTTTTGCAAATTGATTGAAAATGAAATTCAGAATTATCTCATTTAATTTAAGTATTCACACCCCTGAGTCAATACATATCAGAATCATCTTCGGCAGCGACTACAGCAGTGAATCTTCCTGTTTAAGTCTCTAAGAGCTATTTACACCTAGATTGTACAACATTTGCACATTATTCTTTAAAAAATTATTCAAACTTTGTCAAGTTGGTTGCTGATCATTGCTAGAAAGCGATTTTCAAGTCTTGCCATAGATTTTCAAGCCAATTTAAGTCGAACCTGTAACTAGGCCACTCAGGAACATTCAATGTCATCATGGAAAGCAACTACAGTGTATATTTGGCCTTGTGTTTTAGGTTATTGTCCTGCTGAAAGGGGAATGTGTCTGTTAGAAGCAGACTGAACCAGGTTTTCCTCTAGGATTTTGCCTGTGTTTGGCTTTTTTACATTTCTTTTTATCCTGAAAAACTCCCTAGTCCTTGTCGATGACAATATGAAGAGTGGTACTCAGTGATGTGTTGGATTTGCTCAAAACAACATTCAGGACAAAAGTTCATTTCCTTGACACATTTTTTGCAGTTTTACTTTTGTGCCTTTTTGGAGGAGAGAATGCATGTTTTGGAATATTTTTATTCTGTACAGGCGTCAGTCTTCTCACTCTGCCATTTAAATTAGTATTGTGGAATAACTACAATGTTGTTGATCTATACTTAGTTTACTCCTATCACAGCAATTAAACTCTAACTGTTTTAAAGTGGAACTGACAGCATTTTTGCAACATGACATAAAATCTGTTCATATTCCTCCAGGAAGAATATTACACCTTTTTTGTACATTTTCTGACAAGAGAGATATGTTCATTATCATGTTTTCATAAATTCATAGTATTTTTGGGAATTACGTACAGTAAGGCGTTTGTGAAAATTCTAGATTAATATAGAGTGGGAAAGCGGACTCGCGTTTGGACAATTAATAGAAACTGCTGTAATTAAAACCAAATAAAACATCTGTCCTGTCTGGGACCAGAGTCTACGCAGACCAGTGCATCATAGCCAATCAGAGGTACAGTAGGCTTATATGCAAATACGTCATTTGCCACACAGGCCTGCCATCATTCACTTTCAACTGGACTGTGTGTTTACAGGCAGTAGTAACAGTGCAACATTAGATCATTAGAACGCATTCATCAAAAGCTACAAAATACACCTGAATGGATTTCTGCAAATATGTAAATACCACGGGAGTCCTTTTACATTTGCAAACTTCACAATCCTATTGATCGAACAACCATGAAAAGGGAGTCTCTCTCCCTCAGTTGCCTATGCACATCAACAACAACAAGATCAACAACTAATGCTAGCCAGAGCGAGATGAGCTAAAATCGAACGAGGGAACAGTAGATTAAGCCTCTCAAACTAGTTTGCCATTAAAATTGCACTGATAAACAATGGGGAATAGTGGCCTGCTCGTCCTTCTGCACCTTGCCTGCAAATGCATGCTTGTCCCAACCCACGTTTTAACAACTGAATGGGAACTTGCCTGCCTGCCCGCATATTTGATCGATGCCAAATAAATTTGATTGACAACTAAGAGATATGCTAACTGTGGATAAAGTTCAGCATCTCTAGCTGTAGCCAAAGAAAAACAATATGAGTGGAAAAAGTCGGTCACTCACCCACTCATCCAATGACATGTCATCCTCCCAGCAGCTAGCTAGCTAACGTTAGGCTCCGCGTTTTTAACTTGCTAAATAAATAGCTACATAAATAGATATGCTAGCCAAGGGGTGTCAAACTCAATTAGCACACGGGCCTTATTGAAAAAATACAAAGAATTCATGGACCAGCCATAGCCTATTTGTTTTTACAAAAAAACGTGCAACTGCGACCCAAACTGGCCATTGTTTTATTTGAAAAAATATGGCCCTTGATAATGTCCACTTATGTACATACAGTAGGATGCATTTTAACATATTAAAACAAAGAGATAAATAATATTTGTCCAGCCTTTGCTGCTATGCTACAGTAGCAGGTATGCATAATATGCTGCGACCCAAATCAACAATTATTTATTAACTCCAAATAAAAAAACTTAGCTATAGGTTGTTGTAACTTTGAAACTTAAAACATGTTTTTCATTTGCACTGGGAAAGGGGGATACCTAGTCAGTTGTACAACTGAATGCCTTCAACTGAAATGTGTCTTCCGCATTTAACCCAACCCCTCTGAATCAGAGAGGTGCGGCGGATGCCTTAATCGATATCCATGTCTTCGGCACCCGGGGAACAGTGGTTTAACTGCTTTGCTCAGGGGCAGAATGACAGACATTTAGTTTCTTGGAAGTTGTGGGAATGTACATTGTTTTGGTTTCCATTGGTTCTGGGAACAAAGCCATACGTTTCCTGACCGTTAAAACAGAACGTTTTTTAAAGGTTCTAAAAACAGAATTGATCAATTTTACCTTTTCTGGGAACAAATATTTTTCAGTTGCTGGGAGGTTCTGAGAATCTTTTACTATGGTTCCCTGAATGTTTTCCTGGGAGGTTCTATTAATGTTCTGAGAACTGAAATTATAGGTTATTTTAAGGTATTTAAATAATGTTCTGAGAATTTCACCGCTAGTTTAGTTTTTATTAACTGTTTTGAACTCCAAGCATAGATTTATTGTGGCACAGCGTCAGTGAGATTCAAAACGAAGATCTTCTGTTTTCTGTCCATGGAATTAGTCCACTGCATCACCAGAACGGAAGTAGCATGCCATGTTATTTTTACTCATACAAAGCTGTTCAGTTTAGTCTATGCAAATTGACCTAATGTCAAAGGAAACAAGCAGTCTTTAAGAACCAGGTGTGGCCAATTAGTGGGCGCGGCCAACACACCTGAACACACAACATAGAGAGTTTTGTTGACGCTGAGAACGGAATGTACGTTTTTAAATAACATTCTTTGAATGTTACTGTTTTCTTATATTTTTTTATGGAATGTCTTCCTAATGTCCTGTGAACATGACTTTAAATAGAACCATGAGGAAACCTGTAGAAAATGTTATGCTCAAGTACTGGAATTCCCACAGAAGATCGTTGTCTCTTAACGTTCTCTGAACGTTCTGAGAACATTACTTTAAATTTAACCATGAGGAAACCTGTAGGAAACTTTCATTATGTTGAAGCACTGAAATTCCCACCTAATAAACATATGTTTCATGTTATGTGCTAGTTTAGTATCCTGCACCATTCACAGAAGTTTGTGGGAAGGTTGAATGCAAAATAACCATAGAACAACCTTGTTCTCACCAAGCTCTAAGAGACATGGTTCTCAGAACGTTATGTGCAAACTGGGGTGTGTGTGTTGTCCTCAGTGTATCAAACATAAATAATTAAGCGGGCATTATAAGCAAATCAAACCAGCAGATCCAGTCCTCTCAGATTAAGTGATGCTTCCTTATTACAACACACTTGAATTATGGGGTTGTTTTCCACCTAATGACTGTAATTAGTACAGTGACTCACTACTATGGCCACATGTACGAACACACACACACACTGCTCTGGATATACTGTGAAAATCAAGACAGACACACAACAATAGTCTTAAATATGTTTATTTTATTCCATTCCATTCTGGTTTTATTGTCAGGATGTTGTGCTTGTCCCTTGTCATATAGATTATTGATCATATTTATTGATGTTGTTTGCAGCTCTCATATCTGCTGGCTGCTGCACCAACACCTGTAGGAGTGTGAAGATTTGGGACAGGTGAGACATACAATACCAGTCAAAGTTTGGACACACCTACTAATTGTATTTTTTTGGACTATTTTCTACATTGTAGAATAATAGTGAAGACTTCAAAACTATGAAATAACACATATGAAATCATGTAGTAACCAAAAAAGTGTTAAACAAATCAAAATATTCTTCAAAGTAGCCACCCTTTGCCTTGATGACAGCTTTGCACACTCTTGGCATTCTCTCAACCAGCTTCACCTGGAATCCTTTTCCAACAGTCTTGAAGGACTTCACACATATGCTGAGTACTTGTTGGCTGCTTTTCCTTCACTCTGCGGTCCAACTCATCCCAAACCATCTCAATTGGGTTGAGGTCGGGTGATTGTGGAGGCCAGGTCATCTGATACATCTCCTTCTTGGTAAAATAGCCCTTACACAGCCTGGGAATGTGTTGGTCATTGTCCTGTTGAAAAACAAATTATAGTCCCATTATGCCCTTAACCAGATGGAGCCATGCTGGTTAAGTGTGCATTGAATTCTAAATAAATCACTGTCAGTGTCACCAGCAAAGCACCCCCGCATCATCACATCATCACACCTCCTCCATGCTTCACGGTGTTAACCACACATGCGGAGATCATCTATTCACCTACTCTGCGTCTCACAAAGACATGGTGGTTGGAACCAAAAATCTCAAATTTGGACTCATCAGACCAAAGGACAGATTTCCACCTGTCTAATGCCCATTGCTCGTGTTTCTTGGCCCAAGCAAGTCTCTTCTTATTATTGGTGTCCTTTAGTAGAGGTTTCTTTGCAGCAATTTGACCATGAAGGCTTGATTCACACAGTCTCCTCTGAACAGTTGATATTGAGATATGTCTGTTACTTGAACTCTGTGAAGCATTTATTTGGGCTGTAATCTAAGGTGCAGTTAAGTCTAATGAACTTATCCTCTGCAGAAGAGGTAACTCTCGGGTCTTCCTTTCCTGTGGTGGTCCTCATGAGAGCCAGTTTCATCATAACGCTTGATGGTTTTTGCGACTGTACTTGAAGAAACTTTCAAAGTTAATCCAGATTGACTGACCTTCATGTCTTAAAGTAATGATGGACTGCCGTTTCTTTTTGCTTATTTGAGTTGTTCTTGCCATTATATGAAACAGGTCTTTTACAAAATAGGGCTATCTTCTGTATACCAACCCTACCTTGTCACAACCCAACTGATTGGCTCAAACACATTAAGGAAAGAAATTCCACAAGTTAACTTTTAACAAGACACACCTGTTAATTGAAATGCATTCCAGGAGACTAGCTGGTTGAGAGAATGCCAAGAGTGTGCAAAGCTGTCATCAAGGCAAATGGTGGCTACTTTGAAGAATCTAAAATATATTTTGATTTGTTTAACACTTTTTTGGTTACTACATTATTCCATGTGTGTTATTTCATATTTTTGATGCCTTTACTATGTAGAACATGTAGAAAATAGTACAAAATTAAGAAACCCTAGAATGAGTATGTGTGTCTACACTTTTGACTGGTACTGCACATACAAAGGCATGCACACACACAAAAACAAACACACATACAGTGCATTCAGAAAGTATTCAGACCATTTTCCATATTTTGTTACGTTACAGCCCTAATCTAAAATGTATTGAATAGTTTCCCCCCCTCATCAATCTACACACATAATGACAAAGCAAAACAGGTTTTTAGAAATGTTTGCAAATAAAAACCGGAAATATCACATTTACATAGGTATTCAGATCTTGTACTCAGTACTTTGTTAAAGCCCCTTTGGCAGCAATTATAGCCTCAAGTCTTCTTGGGTATGACGCTACAAGCTAGGCACTGTATTTGGGGAGTTTCTCCCATTATTCTCTGCAGATCTTCTCAAGCTCTGTCGGGTTGGATGAGGAGCTTCACTGCACAGCTATTTTCAGGTCTCTTCAGAGATGTTCAATCGGGTTCATGTCTGAGCTCTGGCTGGGCCACTCAAGGACATTCAGAGACTTGTTCCAAAGCCACTCCTGCATTGTCTTGGCTGTGTGCTTAGGGTCGTTGTCCTGTTGGAAGGTGAACCTTCACCCTAGTCTGAGGTCCTGAGCAGGTTTTCATCAGGGATTTTATTTTATTTTACCAGGCAAGTCAGTTCAGAACAAATTCTTATTTACAATGAGAGCCTAGGAACAGTGCGTTAACTGCCTTGTTCAGGGGCAGAACAACAGATTTTTAAATTGTCAGCACGGGGATTGTCAGCATGGGGATTCGATCCACCAACCTTTCAGTTACTGGCCCAATGCTCTAACCACTAGGCTACCTGCCACCCCAAAGGATCTCTCTTTACTTTGCTCCATTCATCTTTCTCTGGATCCTGACTAGTGTTCCAGTCCCTGCCGCTGAAAAACATCCCCACAACATGATGTTGCCACCACCATGCTTCACCGTAGGGATGGTGCCAGGTTTCCTCCAGACGTGACGCTTAGCATTCAGGCCAAAGAGTTTCTTGGTTTCATCAGACCACAGAGTCTTTCTCATGGTCTGAAAGTCCTCAGAGCTCAAAGCTCTACAGATGATTCCTTTGACCTCGTGGCTTGGCTTTTGCTCTGACATGCGCTATCAATTGTGGGACCTTATAGACAGGTGTGTGCCTTTCCATATCATCTCCAATCAATTGCATTTACCACAGGTGGACGCCAATCAAGTTGTAAACACATCAAGGATATTCTATGAAAACAGCTCAATTTTGAGTCTCATAGTAGATTCGGAATACTTGTGTAAATACGGTATTTCTGTATTTCAAGCATTTTAAAAACCTGTTTTTTGCTTTGTCATTATGTGTTATTGTTTGTAGATTGATTAGGAAAATGTTTTAATTCATCGATTTTAGAATAAGACTGGAACGAAACTGTAATGTAGTTCGTCTGTTGTTTGAAGTGAGTCAGACCGAAATGCAGCGTGTAGGTTACTCATGACTTTTAATGAAGAAAATAGCGGTACATGAAATAACTGAAAATACGAAAACAACAAACGAGTGAAACTAATACAGCCTATCTGGTGACTAACACAGAGACAGGTACAATCGCCCACGAAATACAACGCGCACTCAAGCTACCTAAATACGGTTCCCAATCCGAGACAACTAGAATCAGCTGACTCCAATTAGGAATCGCCTCAGGCAGCCAAGCCTAACTACTAACTAGACACACCCCTACTAATACACACTCCCAATTAATACAAACCCCAATACGAAATACAACATATAAACCCATGTCACACCCTGGCCTACCCAAACATATAACAAAAACACAAGATACAATGACCAAGGCGTGACAGAACCCCCCCTAAGGTGCGGACTCCGGGACGCACCTCAAGAGCATAGGGAGGGTCCGGGTGGGCGTCTGTCCATGGTGGCGGTTCTGGCTCGGGACGTGGACCCCACTCCATAAATGTCCTAGTTCCTCCCCTTCGCGTCCTAGGATAATCCCCCTTTCTCCGCCGACCATGGCCTAATAGTCCTCACCCTGATCCCCACATAACTGAGGGGCAGCTCGGGACCGAGGGGCAGCTCGGGACCGAGGGGCAGCTCGGGACCGAGGGGCAGCTCGGGACCGAGGGGCAGCTCGGGACAGAGGGGCAGCTCGGGACAGAGGGGCAGCTCGGGACAGAGGGGCAACTCGGGACAGAGGGGCAACTCGGGACAGAGGGGCAACTCGGGACAGAGGGGCAGCCCGGGACAGAGGGGCAGCCCGGGACCGAAGCAGCCCGGTACTGAGGGGAAGCCCGGTACTGAGGGGAAGCCCGGTACTGAGAGGGAGCCCAGTACTGAGAGGGAGCTCAGTACTGAGAAGAAGCTCAGTACTGAGAGGAAGCTCGGTACTGAGAGGGAGCCCAGTACAGAGAGGGAGCCTAGTACTGAGAGGAAGCTCAGTACTGAGAGGGAGCTCAGGCAGGTAGTAGGCTCCGGTAAACCCTGGCTGGCTGGTGGACCTGGATGATTAAGGTTGTCTGGCCGATCTAGAAGATCTTGGCAGACTGGCACTTCTGGCGGATCCTGGCAGACTGGCACTTCTGGTGGATCCTGGCAGACTGGTGACGCTGGGCCGACTGGCGGCACTGGGCAGACAGGAGACTCCAGCAGCGCAGGAGAGGAGAAAGGCTCTGGCTGAGCTGAACAGGCGGGAGACTCCAACAGTGCAGGAGAGGAGAAAAGCTCTGGCTACGCTGAACAGGCGAGGCGCACTGGACGCGCTGGGCCGACTGGTAGCACTGGTGGCGCTGGACAGACAGGAGACTCCGGCAGCGCCGGAGAGGAGAAAGGCTCTGGCTGCGCTAAACAGGCTGGAGACTCCGATAGCACAGGAGGGGAGAAAAGCACTGGCTGTGCTGAACAGGCGATGCGCACTGAAGGCCTGGTGCGTGGTGCTGGAACTGGTGGTACTGGCGCGAGGAAACGCACAGGAAGCCTGGTGCGGGGAGCTGCTACCGGAGGACTGGTGTGTAGAGGTGGCTCTGGATAGACCGGACCGTGCAGGCGCACTGGAGCTCTTGAACACCTAGCCTGCCCAAGCTTACCTGGCTCGATGCCCACTCTAGCCCGACAAATAGGAAGGGCTGGTATGTGTCGCAGCTGGCTCTGCACCCACACTGGAAACACCGTGCGCTCCATTGCATAACACGGTGCCTGCCCGGTCTCTCTAGCCCAACGGTGAGCACAGGGAGTATGCGCAGGTTTCCTACCTGGCATAACTATTCTCCCTTTTAGCCCCCCCCCCAATATTGTTTTTGGGGTGACTTTCCGGTTTCCAACCGCGTCGCCGTGCTGCCTCCTCATACATGCGCCTCTCCGCTTTAGCTGCCTCTATATCCTCCTTGGGACGGCGATATTCTCCCGGCTGCTCCCAGGGCCCTTGACCGTCTAATTCCTCCTCCCATGTCCAAATCTCCAAATGATGCAGTCTCTCCCATTGCAACTGCTCTTCACGATTAACAGGGAGAGTAGGCTCAGGTCTATTCTCTGACTCAGCCACTCTCTCTCTGCGCTTTCCCCCTTTCCGTCGGTTTTCGCTCTGTATAGCAATGCTTTCCTTCTCGAATCCATACGTGTATAGCCCTCTTCACATTGCTGTAGGGAATCCCAGGCGGGCTCCTGCACTCGCTCTGGGTCGGCCGCCCACCTGTCGATTTCTTCCCAGGTCTTATAATCCCTGCTTCTGCCGTCCATATCGTCCTCCTTTAGCTCCTGCCAGTTCACACGCTGCTCGGTCTGTGAATGGTGGGTGATTCTGTAATATAGTTTGTCTGTTGTTTGAAGTGAGTCAGACCGAAATGCAGCGTGTAGGTTACTCATGACTTTTAATGAAGAAAATAGCGGTACATGAAATAACTGAAAATACGAAAACAACAAACGAGTGAAACTAATACAGCCTATCTGGTGACTAACACAGAGACAGGTACAATCGCCCACGAAATACAACGCGCACTCAAGCTACCTAAATACGGTTCCCAATCCGAGACAACTAGAATCAGCTGACTCCAATTAGGAATCGCCTCAGGTAGCCAAGCCTAACTAGACACACCCCTACTAATACACACTCCCAATTAATACACACCCCAATACGAAATACAACATATAAACCCATGTCACACCCTGGCCTACCCAAACATATAACAAAAACACAAGATACAATGACCAAGGCGTGACAGAAACAAAATGTGGAAAAAGTGAAGGGGTCTGAATACTTTCTGAATGCTCTGTATGTTGCTCTAAGAGTTGTGTAAAGTTGGTAGAATCTTAATGAAAATGATTCACAGCTGTAATGGCTGCCAAAGGTGCTTCCACCAAGTATTAGCTCAGGCGGGTGGAGACTTGTCCAATTATGATATTTCAGTTGTATTATTTTTTCTTAATTTGGAAAATGTTTTATTTAACTTTGAAAAGGTGGAGTAGGTTGTGTAGCTATGTTGGGAAAAAATCTAATATAATCCCTTTTTAGATTTAAGTTTAACGCAGCAATGTGAAGAAAGTTCAATGGGGTGTAGACTTTCTATAGGCACTGTAGCTAGTTGTTGATGTTGATGAAATCTGTCGTTCTGCCCCTGAACAGGCAGTTAACCTACTGTTCCTAGGCCATCATTGAAAATAATAATTTGTTCTTAACTGACTTGCCTGGTTAAATAAAGGTAAAAAATAAATAAAAATAAAATGTTGTCCAATCAAGGTGATAAAGAGGCTCAATGTGTAGCAAGTGGAGTGAGAGTTCACTAATGCAATGCAAGATGGAATAAAATTATGGAATTCGAAGTTCTCAATGAGAAGGAGTAAGCTACAACGAGCAACCAACAGGTAAGCTGTTGTTTTATCTGAATGGGGTTGGGGAAAAAGCACAGCATGTAGCCTGAATTAGCCTAGCTAGCTATAGCAGCAGTGCTCAGGTTAAGAAACAACAACATATATTTGCAATATCCGGATATCTGACAGAAATTTCTATTCGAATAGTGAAATTATTTAAAAAACCCATCCCTAACGCGCGTGCACACACACACACACACACACACACACACACACACACACACACACACACACACACACACACACACACACACACACACACACACACACACACACACACACACACACACACACACACACACACACACACACACACACACACACACACATGGCAACTTGCACGAAACATGCATATACACAGTAATGGTAATACCCATTTTCCCCTCTTGTCTTTCAGCTTTGATGCCTCCTGACCCCGACAAGCCTCCATAATACATGCACAGTGACCAGAGCCCCTAAAGAGAGAGAGAGGGGGAGAGACAGAGAAACACTAGAGAGAGAGGTGCAGTAGAGAAAGAGAAAAAAAGAGAGAAAGACCAAAATAAAGATTGAAAGACAGTGTCTTGATGAGGGCGACTCCCACTTCAGCCATGCTCTTTCTTAATGTCAGATAGAGGAAACACGGTAGTGTGATTGCCAAATGAATATTACTGTCAGTGAATTTTCTCTCTGTTGCCAACAAAATAGTCCTACCTCCTTTGTAAAAAAAGCCTATGAAACAGAAAGGAACAAGACTTGTAGGCCATAGGCCCTTTACAGACCAACACATGCTCTCCATAATGCATTACAGTACTGTGTTCCCCTTTCAGCTTTGTGTGAAGTTCCAACCAGTGTTACAGTATAGTACATAAACCTTGTGTCAAAGTTCAACTGAGAAGATTGCATTATATTGGCCCCTTATTATACATCTACAAATGTAAACACCAGCTAATATGACAATGGTTGTGGCGAGAACCTAACAAAATCCTAATCTCAATTCATGTGATTTGTGAGGGGTCACTTACACACACACACACACACACACACACACACACACACACACACACACACACACACACACACACACACACACACACACACACACACACACACACACACACACACACACACACACACACACACACACACACACACACACACACACACACACACACACACACACACACACACACTATTACTAACAGACTGTACTGTGTAACCTCTAATCCCTGTGACTTTTAGATTTTTGGTGACAGAACTAAGATAAGTCAAAAGTAGTGTATATCTGCTTAGTTTTCTATATATAACAATTATAGTATTATTTTTGACCTACTGGTCTTATAATATCTATAAATATCATATCAAGAGATGTATGTCTAATATAATAAAGTGTCTTTATGTAAAATGCCTAATCCAGAGAGACTTGTCTTTTGTTTGGCCACACACACACACACCATACACTGACGATAGGTGTGTTTGTGTTTAGGAGTGCATGGATTCATGTTAAGGTTGAAGAAAATGACTATTTCACCCCAGCAGAAGGAGTGGCAACAGGTATTCAGCAATTATGCGCTTAACTCGTCGATCCAGGCACAACACAGATAGAAGCTTATGATGATCAAGCTCACCATTCCGCTTGACCGAAGAGACCTCCATGATATTCACAGGCTTATCTGATCAATATCTCTCTATAGTCAGCTTGTGTGTGTGTGTGTGTTTTTCGTAACAGTATATTATACAGTAAACATATAGATTTTCCTCTGGGTTGCTGCCATGGGAAATGGTCTAACATTATTTATTTACTCAAATGGCATCAGATCAAAGCAATTCTAATGAGAACCACCCTCGAACACACACTAGGAACTGGGATTGTCTAATTAGCAACATGCCTTCGCTAGCACTTTGATACCTGGTGTGTGTGTGACTTTCTGTGTGTGTGTGTGTGTGTGTGTGTGTGTGTGTGTGTGTGTGTGTGTGTGTGTGTGTGTGTGTGTGTGTGTGTGTGTGTGTGTGTGTGTGTGTGTGTGTGTGTGTGTGTGTGTGTGTGTGTGTGTGTGTGTGTGTGTCTGCATGCATGCATGGAGATCCCTGGGGATTTCTCATTATAGAAGAACTGCGTTGCTTTTTCAAGTCCTAAACATCCTACATTTGATCCAGGATAACAGTCGCACACTAATGTCAGAGCCTATGGATTTGGGAATCACATTGCAAAGTCCTGGATTTGCAATGGATTGTTCCCCTTCATTGTTATTCCCTGTTCCCTGTAGGGAACTGTCTGTGTATAAATCAGTAGTTCTCACTAGGGATTGAGTAAAGCAGCTTTTCCTTTGCCTCTATTTTCTCTCTCCGTCAGTTATGTGACTCACTACACCTGGAAGTCTACCTGGGGTGCGTTCAACCTTTGCTACATTGCATGACTGTTTGTACTGAAACCACATTTTCTCAAAACGGTCTTCAACAGCATTTGAGGTATGTTTTCTCCCGTTTGGTGGATGTAGCAATGTGCGGCCTGATCAATATGCTTGTGACCATTTGAAATCACCAAACACACCATGTATAATCACCATCTGGGCCACCATTGTCACATTGACCACGTTTACATGCACACCACTGGTCTAGTCAATAGCTAGCTGCGCTAATGTTGCAATAGACTATGGTGCCGACAGAGATGCCCGCCTCGCTTCGCGTTCCTAGGAAACTATGCAGTTTTTTGTTTTTTTTACGTGTTATTTCTTACATTAGTACCCCAGGTCATCTTAGGTTTCATTACATACAGTCGAGAAGAACTACTGAATATAAGAGCAGCGTCAACTCACCATCAGTACGACCAAGAATATGACTTTCGCGAAGCGGATCCTGTGTTCTGCCTTTCACCCAGGACAACAGAATGGATCCCAGCCGGCGACCCAAAAAAACGACTTCGTAAAAGAGGGAACCGTAGCGGTCTTCTGGTCAGACACCGAAGATGGGCTCATCGTGCACCACTCCCCAGTATACTTCTCGACAATGTCCAGTCTCTTGACAACAAGGTTGATGAAATCCGAGCAAGGGTAGCATTCCAGAGGGACATCAGAGACTGTAACGTTCTTTGCTTCACGGAAACATGGCTCACTGGAGAGACGCTATCGGAGTCGGTGCAGCCAGCGGGTTTCTCCACGCATCGCGCAGAAAGAAACAAACATCTTTCTGGTAAGAAGAGGGGCGGGGGCGTATGTCTTATGGCTAACGAGACATGGTGTGGTCACAAAAGCATACAGGAACTCAAGTCCTTCTGTTCACCTGATTTAGAATTCCTCACAATCAAATGTCGACCGCATTATCTACCAAGGGAATTCTCTTCGATTATAATCACAGCCGTATATATTCCCCCCCCAAGCAGACACATCGATGGCTCTGAACGAACTTAATTTGACTCTTTGTTTCGTATTGCATCAACAACATTGACGAATACGCTGATTCGGTGTGCGAGTTCATTAGAATGTGCGTTGAAGATGTCGTTCCCATAGCAACGATTAAAACATTCCCAAACCAGAAACCGTGGATTGATGGCAGCATTCGCGTGAAACTGAAAGCGCGAACCACTGCTTTTAATCAGGGCAAGGTGACCGGAAATATGACCGAATACAAACGGTGTAGCTATTCCCTCCGCAAGGCAATCAAACAAGCTAAGTGTCATTATAGAGACAAAGTAGAATCTCAATTCAACGGCTCAGACACAAGAGGTATGTGGCAGGGTCTACAGTCAATCACGGATTACAAAATGAAAACCAGCCCCGTCACGGACCAGGATGTCTTGCTCCCAGGCAGACTAAATAACTTTTTTGCCCGCTTTGAGGACAATACAGTGCCACTGACACGGCCTGCATCCAAAACATGCGGCCTCTCCTTCACTGCAGCCGAGGTGAGTAAAAACATTTAAACGTGTTACCCCTCGCAAGGCTGCAGGCCCAGACGGCATCCCCAGCCACGCCCTCAGAGCATGCGCAGACCAGCTGGCTGGTGTGTTTACGGACATATTCAATCAATCCCTATCCCAGTCTGCTGTTCCCACGTGCTTTAAGAGGGCCACCATTGTTCCTGTTCCCAAGAAAGCTAAGGTAACTGAGCTAAACGACTACCGCCCCGTAGCACTCACTTCCGTCATCATGAAGTGCTTTGAGAGACTAGTCAAGGACCATATCACCTCCACCCTACCTGACACTCTAGACCCACTCTGCTTACCGCCCAAATAAGTCCACAGACGATGCAATCTCAACCACACTGCACACTGCCCTAACCCATCTGGACAAGAGGAATACCTATGTGAGAATGCTGTTCATCGACTACAGCTCGGCATTTAACACCATAGTACCCTCCGAGCTCGTCATCAAGCTCGAGACCCTGGGTCTTGACCCCGCCCTGTGCAACTGGGTACTGCACTTCCTGACGGGCTGCCCCCAGGTGGTGATGGTAGGCAACAACATCTCCACCCTGCTGATCCTCAACACTGGGGCCCCACAAGGGTGCGTTGTGAGCCCTCTCCTGTACTCCCTATTCACCCACGACTGCGTGGCCACGCACGCCTCCAACTCAATCATCAAGTTTGCGGACGACACAACAGTGGTAGGCTTCATTACCAACAACGATGAGACGGCCTACAGGGAGGAGGTGAGGGCCCTCGGAGTGTGGTGTCAGGAAAATAACCTCACACTCAACGTCAACAAAACTAAGGAGATGATTGTGGACTTCAGGAAACAGCAGAGGGAACACCCCCTATCCACATCAATGGAACAGTAGTGGAGAGGGTAGCAAGTTTTAAGTTCCTCGGCATACACATCACAGACAAACTGAATTGGTCCACCCACACAGACAGCATTGTGAAGAAGGCGCAGTAGCGCCTCTTCAACCTCAGGAGGCTGAAGAAATTTGGCTTGTCACCAAAAGCACTCACAAACTTCTACAGATGCACAATCGAGACCATCCTGGCGGGCTGTATCACCGCCTGGTACGGCAACTGCTCCGCCCACAACCGTAAGGCTCTCCAGAGGGTAGTGAGGTCTGCACAACGCATCACCGGGGGCAAACTACCTGCCCTCCAGGACACCTACACCACCCGATGTTACAGGAAGGCCATAAAGATCATCAAGGACAACAACCACCAGAGCCACTGCCTGTTCACCCCGCTATCATCCAGAAGGCGAGGTCAGTACAGGTGCATCAAAGCTGGGACCGAGAGACTGAAAAACAGCTTCTATCTCACGGCCATCAGACTGTTAAACAGCCACTCCAGCCACTTTAATAATGGGAATTGATGGGAAATGATGTAAAATATATCACTAGCCACTTTAAACAATGCTACCTAATAGAATGTTTACATACCCTACATTATCCATCTCATATGTATCCGTATATACTGTACTCTATATCATCTAGTGCATCTTTATGTAATACATGTATCACTAGCCACTTTAACTATGCCACTTTGTTTACATACTCATCTCATATGTATATACTGTACTCGATACCATCTACTGCATCTTGCCTATGCCACTCTGTACCATCACTCATCACTCATGGGGCGACAGGGTAGCCTAGTGGTTAGAGCGTTGGACTAGTAACCGGAAGGTTGCAACCCCCTACAAATCTGTCGTTCTGCCCCTGAACAGGCAGTTAACCCACTGTTCCTAGGCCGTCATTGAAAATAAGAATTTGTTCTTAACTGACTTGCCTGGTTAAATAAAGGTAAAAAAATAAAATAATGTATCTTTATGTACATATTCTTTATCCCCTTACACTTGTGTGTATAAGACAGTCGTTTTGGAATTGTTAGTTAGATTACTTGTTGGTTATTACTGCATTGTCGGAACTAGAAGCACAAGCATTTCGCTACACTCGCATTAAACATCTGCTAACCATGTGTATGTGACAAATAAATTTTGATTTGATTTGATATCCCGTTATTATTCGGGATACTCAAGGATTCTGTTTTTGAGTTGATGCATATACACATCATATCCTGTTTACAATCATCTGAAAAAGCTTATATCCCGGTTATGAGAAACCCGTATAAGATGCCTGGGGTATGCTGATCTTAGACCTGATACTGTGCCTTGTAAACATCTTACCCTGTTTACTGTTGTTTTTTGCGGTCTCCGCAAGTTCAATTTTACATATCATGGGTGTGGTGTGATGATGTTTTCATCTGATTGTCAAACAAATCACTTCTAAAAGTAGGCTAGCTGTGCAGTTCCATCCACCATAGTAATTTCATAATAATTGATTTAGCTGATACTCCGTACTGGACCATATAGCCTACTGGCCACATTATAATTTGATAGGCCATTAGTTCGTCAAATATAGGCATATTGAACAAAAATATAAATGCAACATGCAATAATTTCAAAGATTCTACTGAGTTACAGTTCAAATAAGGAAATCAGTCAATGGAAATAAATTCATTAGGCCCTAATCTATGAATTTCACATGACTGGGAATACAGATATGCATCTGTTGGTCACAGATACTGTACCTTAAAAAAATGGGCGTGACAATGGGCCTCAGGATCTCTACGCATTAAAATTGCCATCGATAAAATGCAATTGTGTTCGTTGTCCGTAGCTTATGCTTGCCCATTACATAACCCCACCACCATGGGGCACTCTGTTCACAACATTGACATCAGCAAACCGCTCGCCATACACGTGGTCTGCAGTTGTGTGGCCAGTTGGACGTACTGCCAAATTCCCTAAAACGACATTGAAGGTATCTTATGGTAGAGGAATTAACATTAAATTATCTGGTAACAGCTCTGGTGAACATTACTATAGTCAGCATGTCAATTGCACACTCCCTCAAAACTTGAGACATCTGTGGCATTGTGTTGTGTGACAAAACTGCACATTTTAGAGTGGTTGTTTGTCCACGGCACAAGGTGCACTTGTGTAATGATCATGCTGTTTAATCAGCTTCTTGATATGCCACACCTGTCAGGTGGATGGATTATCTTGGCAAAGGAGAAATGCTCACTAACAGGGATGTAAAATATTTGTGGTTTTTTTTTTGGGGGGGGGGGTCTTTTAAATCAGCTCGTGATGAGACCAACACTTTACATGTTGCGTTGATATTTTTCTTCAGTACATGCAGCTTCTCTTCTGTCATAAGTTGTTGCCCTAGAAGACTAAATAAAGTAGTGCTCACCAGAATAATGTCTTACATTATATTGAATGCAGTTAACACTGGTAAAGTTTAGGGACCTGGGAGAAAACACAATAACTCCAAAACAGTGGGAAGATTGGTCCTGTGCAAAATTTCCAAGTGTCATCAGCTTGACCGGGTTTTAAGGAAATGAAAGGGGAAAAAACTATGAAACACGTTTTCTGATAAGACTTCAGTTTATCTTGGGTACATTGTTATGCAGGTGAATGAGGACCCAAAAGCGACTTAACGAAAACAGAGTCTTTATTCCAGTATTTGACAAAAGTGATAATCCTGGATATTATCAAGGTGAAAACAAAACAGGAAAACTGAAATCCACTCGTCAGTAGAGAGGACTGACTGGAGACTCGACCATAGACTGCAGGTTGCTTCGGGAAGGCACCGACCGTAGCAGACCTAGACACCTGCTCACACGCAGCATCTGAAGAAGGTAAGACACGACAGGGCGAGACAAGGACACAGAACAGCGAACATCATACAAGGATCCGACAAGGACAGAAGCGGAAAACAGGGGGAGAAATAGGGGCTCTAATCAGAGGGCAAAATAGGGGACAGGTGTGAAAAGAGTAAATGAGGTAGTTAGGAGAATGAGGAACAGCTGGGAGCAGGAACGGAACGATAGAGAGAGAGAGCGAGAGAGGGAGAGAGGGAGGGGAAGAGAGGGATAGAAAGAGGGAAAGAACCTAATAAGACCAGCAGAGGGAAACGAATAGAAGGGAAGCACAGAGACAAGACATGATAACCAATGACAAAACATGACATACATAGCTGCAACCTGCTCTCAGAATATTTCAAATGATTCTGTATGTAAATCTGAGACGCTCCATTTAGTATCATATGTTACGTTTAGTATGGTATGTATTAATTTGTGGATGTACATCATCCATTTCATATGATGTTACGGAATTTGTGAAACTTGTTGTGAACTTGCTAAATGTATGATATATTACAAATACAGTACCAGTCAAAAGTTTTGGACCCAGCTACTAATTTCAGTGTTTTTATTTATTTTTTACTATTGTCTACATTGTAGAATAATTATCAAGGCATAAGGCGAGACCCAAATGCAGAGACAGGAGGAGATGGTTGAAGTCTTACAATGTTTATTAATCCAAAGGGGTAGGCAAGAGAATGGTCATGGACAGGCAAAAAGGTAAAAACCAGATCAGAGTCCAGGAGGTACAAAGTGGCAGACAGGCTCGTGGTCAAGGCAGGCAGAATGGTCAGGCAGGTGGGTACAAAGTCCAGAAACAGGCAAGGGTCAAAACCGGGAGGACTAGAAAAAGGAGAATGCAAAATGCAGGAGAATGGGAAAACCGCTGGTTGACTTGGAAACATACAAGACAAACTGGCACAGAGAAACAGGAAACACAGGGATAAATACACTGGGGAAAATAAGTGAAGACAATCACATGGACAGGTGAAACAGATCAGGCCAAGACAATAACAGTGAAGATGTCAAAACTATGAAATAACACATGGAATTATGAAGTAAGCAAAAAAAGTGTTCTTTCTACACAAGTACCCTCAATGGACTCATTTATTCATTTGTTTTATGAAACATTACAGATGGCTTCTACTGCAATTCATATGGTTAATTTTGCAGCTTTGGTGTTGGTTGGTTGAATAATCATGGTCATATTTCATTTGGGGCTCTTCAAAAATCATAATACCATTTAAAAAAATAAATAATATATAATATTTTATATATATAGTACAGTCAAAAGTTTGGACAAACCTACTCATTCCAGGGTTTTTCTTTACTTGGACTATTTTCTACATTGTAGAATAATAGTGAAGACATCAAAACTATTAAATAACACATATGGAATCATGTAGTAACCAAAAAAGTGTTAAACAAATCAAAAGAGATTTTATATTTGAGATTGTTCAAAGTAGCCACCCTTTGCCTTGATGACAGCTTTGCACACTATTGACATTCTCTCAACCAGCTTCATGAGTTAATCACCTGGAATGCATTTCAATTAACATGTGTGCCTTGTTGAAAGTTAATTTGTGGAAATTATTTTCTTCTTAATGCGTTTGAGTCAATCAGTTGTGTTGTGACAAGGTAGGGTTGGTATACAGAAGATAGCACTATTTGGTAAAAGACCTGGTTCATATTATGTCAAAAACAGCTCAAATAAGCAAAGATAAATGACAGTCCATCATTACTTTAAGACATAAAGGTCAGTCAATTTCAAGAACTTTGAAAGTGCAGTCGCAAGAATCATCAGGCGCTATGATGAAACTGGCTCTCATGAGGACCGTCATAGGAAAGGAATACCCAGAGTTATCTCTGCTGCAGAGGATAAGTTCATTAGAGTTAACTGCACCTCAGATTGCAGCCAAAATAAATGATTCACGGAGTTCAAGCAACAGACACATCTGAACATCAACTGTGAGTAGGAGAACGGATTATCTGCGCATGTGTGGTTTCTACCGTGAAGCATGGAGGAGGAGGTGTGATGGTGTGGGGGTGCTTTGCTGGTGACACTGTCTGTGATTGATTTAGGATTCAAAGCACACTTAACCAGCATGGCTACCAGAGCATTCTGCAGTGATACGGCATCCCATCTGGTTTGGGCTTAGTGGGAGTATCATTTGTTTTTCAACAGGACACTGACCCAACACACCTCCAGGCTGTGTAAGGGCTATTTGACAAATAAGGAGTGTGATGGAGTGCTGCATCAGATGACCTGGCCTCCACAATCACCCGACCTCAACCCAATTGAGATGGTTTGGGATGAGTTGGCCGCAGAGTGAAGGAAAAGCAGCCAACAAATGCTCAGCATTTATGGGAACTCCTTCAAGACTCTTGGAAAAGCGTTCCAGGTGAAGCTTCTTGAGAGAATGCCAAGAGTGCGCAAAGCTGTCAACAAGGCAAAGTGTGGTTACTTTTCAGAATCTCAAATATGTTTTTGATTTGTTTGGTTACTACATGATTCTACGTTGTATTCTACAGTGTAGAAAATAGAACAAATAAAGAAAAACCCTTGAATTAGTTGGTGTGTCCAAATTATTAACTGGTACTGTATGTAAAATGTATCATATTTATGAATTCTAATTTGTTGTGGCTAACGTTAGCTTGGTGACTAGGTGGCTAATGTTGTCTAGCTGGTTGGGGGTTAGGGTTAAGGTTAGGAGTTAGCTTAAAGGGTTAAGGTTAGTTGAAGTGTTAGCTGAAGGCTTAAGGTTAAGTGAAGGGTTAGCTAAAAGGGTTATGGTTAGGGGAAGGGTTAGCTAACATGCTAAGTAGTTGCGAAGTAGCTAAAAAGTAGTAAATAGTTAAAAAGTTGCTATTCATCTAAAATGCTAAAGTTGTCCATTATAATATACACCCACCCTTCCACCCTGAATAACCAACCTCCCTTTGTTTTTGCCTGAAGTAACTGTCTGTCTTATGTAACCATACCAAATGTAACATATTAAATGGAGTGTCTCGGATTTACATACATAATAATAATATTAAATGCTCTGAAACCAGGTTGCTCTGTTATACCTTATGTTTTTGCCTTACATAACCTTCTGCCTTATGTAACCATAACAAACCTAACAAATAATACAATATAATTTGTATTTACTATGTTACGTCTAGTCTATGAGACCAGGCTGATATTTTATGTGGTTGAAAAACTGTGCTTGCATAACAGTGTGAAAGATAACACATTACATGCACATTTGCATTTTCTCAAGAGATTCTGAAAGAAAGAAATAATATTTCTCCACTTCTGTACCCGAGACAAAATAAACATTTGTTCTATACCTTTACTGCAAGAAATTGATAATTCTGCAGTAGTTAATATTGTATTAAGCTACATGTGAGCAGTTATAGGCCTATGGTCAGTGTCCATATTTCAATTACTATTCCATTTAACCCATATATTAACGTTAATTAGGAATATTCTGTTTTTTTCATGGATATGGGGATACTTGTTAGCGGGATATCAAAGGTGCTTATAAACGTTTTATCCCAAATAAGACTTTCAACGGCCTTATGAGCTACTATCCAGAATGCTGTGCACATGTAAACTTGGTCAATGTCTTCAACTGGTTGTTCAGTACAGTTTCCACACACTGTTGAGTCATACTGACCTAGAAGTCTGAGGGGCTACTTACACAAATGTATTGCAAGACCCAAGGGCATACGCAGTATACATTGTATTGTGTTTGACCCCATACAGTAGTTATCTAAATGCAATTTGATCAAAGGGATGGGTTATATTTGATACGTTACCACCATCTAAATATTTGCTTGTAAACTTGATGAAACGCACAAACCCACTCCTCTTTCTGTTGTGTTGTTTTGTAGCATGTTGCCCATGTTGTATCCAACCGCGTCCCCACCCCCCACACACTTACATAACGCTGCCCAACCATGGGCGACATGACTTCATCACCATGGCAACAGACCTAAATGCTCAGACACTATTATGATTATCTGGGTTTCCACAGTTTTACACTCTGTGTCTCAATGACCGTGCCTGTCTGCTCAGCGACCAGTCATTTTCAAGATGCTATTGTAATGACCTGGCTAGATCATAAAGGAACAATTGTCCAGACAGAGGATTAAGTTTACGAATTTACGGTTTATTAACCCAACTTCACACAGGCTACTGTTTGGCCATAGCCCATGCCAAATAAATGAAGGATACCCAATAAAACAATCGTGACTTTCTCTTGTGAAGGCCAGATGTAAGAGAGAGAACCATGGCTATACCTGGACTTAACCTGTGGCAGCCACCCGCTCCAGCACACGCCGTAGCGCCCCCCAGGGCTGACTGGAAGGAGCTGCCATGGGCCAGGATGTCATCGAGGTATACCAGATACTGCTGTCGGGGGACGCCATCCAGCACCCTGTCCATCAAACGCTCAAAATTAGCTGGAGCGTTGCACAGGTCGAAGCACAGGACCTTGAACTGCCAGTGTCCTCTGTTAGTGGAGAATGCAGTTTTGGCTCTGGCCTCTGGGGAGAGGGGCACCTGCCAGTAGCCACTGCGGAGGTCTAGTGAGGAGAACCAGGAGGACCACCTAACCAGGTCCAGCGACTCATCGATACGTGGTATGGGGTATGAGTCCTTCCTGGTTACCTCATGCAGCTGCCTGTAGTCCACACAGAACCTCAGCTTGCCCCCTTCTTAGGAAACATGATGACTGGCGCCGCCCAGGGGCTGTCTGAGGACTCAATGAAGTCTGCCCGCTGCGTCTCCAACACAGCCTTGTCTGCCGCCTCCTGGCGTGCCAGCGGGATATGGACGCATCTTGATGTGCCGAGCATCACCTGTATCGATCTCATGCTGCACCAGATGAGTCTGACCCACCTCTTCTTCAGTCAGTGCAAAGCTGTCTCTGAATTCAAACAGCAAATGCCACAACCGTTCCTGCTACTCGGGGTCAAGACCAACACAGTTCCTTCCCCATATCTCCCTCAAAGCAGACCGTGTCCTCTCTTCTCCCATCCGGGGTAGCTGGACTGGACTCACGGAGGGATGTGTTGTGGAGGTAGCTGGGGGAATGTAACACACAGCCGTAGGTAGCAGAGGGGCTGGGGAAAAGTCACAAAGATGTGGGGGGCATGAGTCTCTGCTGCTTTAACTGTTGGAGTAAAGGGTTTGTCGGGTTGAGTGAATGCGACATTGGGGGGGCCATGGTGACTGCCGGCCCTCCCTGGTAGCTCAGTGTGCCCCCATTTAGGTCTAACTGGTAGCCTGTGCTTCTAAGAAAGTCCAACCCCAGGATACAAGGGTCCTGCACAGCCACCACCCACACAGGATAACTCACAGACCTACAGCACAGAAAGTGGTACCGATGCACCAAGTCCAGAACCAACAGGACCCTGAACAGCTTCTACTCCCTGCTAAATAGTTAGTTAAATAGTTAACCAATAGCTACCCTGACTAGCTGCATTTACTATTTTTCCACTAACTCTTTTGACTCATCACATACGCTGCTGCTACTGTTTCTTATCTATTATGTTGTCTAGTCATTTCATCCCTACCTAAATGTTCATATCTACCTCAATTACCTCGTACCCCTACACATCAACTCAGTACTGGTACCCCGTGTGTATAGCCAAGTTAGCATTACTCATTGTTTATTTTTTCCTTGTGTCATTATTATTTTTCTCTCTGTATTGTTGGGAAGGTCCCGTAGGTAAGCATTTCATTGTTAGTCTACGACACTTGTCGTTTACGAATCACGTGACACGTACACTTTAATTTGACAATTTGAGATAAAAAATATTTATTGATGAACTACATTGAAATAGAGTTTGAATTCATCCAATGAGCACTTCGACTTTACTTCCTTCCGTAATTCCCTACCTAAAAAAGGACGTCAGAAGAATCTACATTTTATCTCAAACTTGAATAGAAGAGTTTCATTCCAAAATGCAACTGTACACAGTATATCCATTTTCAGAAATGGCATAAGAGACTGGTGTGTTTTGTCACTATCTAATCATGGTATGGGGTTGTTCAATGACAGCCATATATTTGTTAAAAATCACTTGATGGTTTAATTTCAGAGAGATACAGTTGAAGTCGGAAGTTTACATACACTTAGGTTGGAGTCATTAAAACTTCTTGGCGCATCCATCCCTTTAGCGGGATCATTTTCGTCAACATCCGCTGAATTACAGAGTGCCAAATTAAAATTAAGTTTCTAAATAGTATCCGTAAAGTTCGTAGAAACATGTCAAACGTTTTTTATAAACAATCCTCAGGTTGTTTTATAATAAATAATCAATAATATTTCAACCGTACCGTAGCTTTTTCAATAGGAGAGAGAGAGAAAATATCTGCTCCAAGTTGTTGGCGCACGCAAAACTCTAGGGACACCCAGCCATCCACTGATGCAATGTAATCATTCTCGCTCATTTTTTCAGAATAAAAGTCTGAAACTATGTCTAAAGACTGTTCACATTATGTGGAAGCCATAGGGAAAGGAATCTGGTTGATATCCCTTTAAAGGAGGGAAGGCATGAAATGGAACAGGGAGCTTTCAAAATAAGGCACTTCCTAGTTGGATTTTCCTCAGGTTTTCACCTGCACAATCAGTTATGTTATACTCACAGACAATATTTTGACAGTTTTGGAAACTTTAGAGTGTTTTCTGTCATAATCTGACATATTATACGCATATTCTAGCTTCTGGGCATGAGAAATAGGCAGTTTAATTTGGGTACGTTTTTCCTCCAAATATCAAAATACTGCCCAATACACTCAACAGGTTAAAACTTGTTTATCAACCACTCCACAAACGTCTTGTTATCAAACTATAGTTTGGCAAGTCGGTTAGGACATCTACTTTGTGCATGACACAAGTCATTGTTCCAACAATTGTTTACAGACAGATTATTTCACTTATAATTTATGGTATCACATTTCCAGTGGGTCAGAATTTTACATACACTAAGTCGGCTGTGCCTTTAAACAACTTGGAAAATTCAAGAAAATTATGTCATGGCTTTAGAAGCTTCTGATATGCTAACTGACATAATTTGAGTCAATTGGAGGTGTACCTGTGTATGTATTTCAATGCCTACCTAACTCAGTGGCTCTTTGCTTGACATCATGGGAAAATCAAAAGAAATCCTCAGAAAATAAATTGTAAATAAATTGTAGACCTCCACAATTCTGGTTCATCCTTGGGGGCAATTTCCAAACGCCTGAAGGTACCACATTCATCTGTACAAACAATAGTATGCAAGTATAAACACCATGGGACCACGCAGCCGTCATACCGCTCAGGAAGGAGACACATTCTGTCCCCTAGAAATCATGCGAAAAGTGCAAATCAATCCCAGAACAACAGCAAAGGACCCTGTGAAGATGCTGGAGGAAACAGGTACAAAATTATCTATATCCACAGTAAAACGAGTCCTATATCGACATAACCTGAAAGGCCGGTCAGCAAGGAAGAAGCCACTGCTCCAAAACCTCCATAACAAATCCAGACTACGGTTTGCAACTGCACATGAGGAGAAAGATTATACTTTTTGGAGAAATGTCCTCTGGTTTGATGAAACAAAAATAGAACTGTTTGGCCATAATGACATCGTTTTGTTTGGAGGAAAAAGGGGGAGACTTGCAAGCCGAAGAACACAATCCCAACCGTGAAGCACGGAGGTGGCAGCATCATGTTGTGAGGGTGCTTTTCTGAAGGAGGGACTGGTGCACTACACAAAATAGATGACATCATGAGGTAGGAAAATGATGTGGATATATTGAAGCAACATCTCAAGACATCAGTCAGGAAGTTAAAGCTTGGTCGCAAATGGCTCTTCCAAATGGACAATGACCCCAAGGATACTTCCAAAGTTGTGGCAAAATGGCTTAAGGACAATAAAGTCAAGGTATTGGAGTGGCCATCACAAAGCCCTGACCTCAACCCTATAGAAAATTTGCAGGCAGAGCTGAAAAAGTGGAGGCCTACGAACCTGACTCAGTTACACCAGCTCTGTCAGGAGTAATGGGCCAAAATTCACCCAACTTATTATGGGAAGCTTGTGGAAGGCTACCCGAAATGTTTGACCCAAGTTAAACAATGTTAAGGCAATGCTACCAAATACTAATTGAGTGTATGTAAACTTCTGACCCACTGGGAATGTGATGAAAATCAAATCTGAAATAAATCATTCTCTCTAATATTATTCTGACATTTCACAATCTTAAAATAAAGTGGTGATCCTAACTGACCTAAGACAGGGATTTTTTACTAGGATTAAATGTCAGGAATTGTGAAAAACTGAGTTTGAATGTATTTGGCTAAGGTTTATGTAAACTTCCAACTTCAACTGTAAATAATCAGCTAAATGAAATATATCCGCCTCACTCTCAGAGTACCTCCTACCCACCTGCCTGACCATTCTGCCTGCCTTGACCACGAGCCTGTCTGCCACTTTGTACCTCCTGGACTATGATCTGGTTTTGACCTTATTGCCTGTCCATGACCATTCTCTTGCCTACCCCTTTGGATAAATAAACATTGTAAGACTTCAACCATCTGCCTCCTGTGTATGCATTTGGGTCTCACCTTGTGCCTTTATAGTACGAACTGGCTCTGACAGACCCAGTAGACTTGGACCAGCTCCGTCAAGCTGTCTCCCTGCAGGAAGCAACCATTGGGAGAGATCAGGAGTTACTACAGGTCCTTTTGGAAGGTCTCAGTTCCTTGACGGAACACCACAACCATGGGTTAAAGGCTATTATGGAGCAAATCAAGGAGTTAGCTCATCAAGTTTGTACAGCCTATCCCGACTCCCCGTGAACCCTGCTTACTTCCTCCAGAGCGACGTTTGGGGAATCCTGGTACCTACTGGGGTTTTCTTTGTCAGTGATCGCTTATTTTTGAGCTGCAGCCATCTTCGTTTGCTTTAGACCGATCAAAGATAGCGTATATAATTACTCTAATGTCGGGAAGGGTGCTCTCCTGGGCTACGGCAGTTTTGGAACAACAATCTGCCATTTGCGGTCATTTGGAGGAATTCATGGCAGAGGTGAGACGTTTTTGAGTCTCTGGTATCCGGGAGAAAAGCAGCCAGCAAACTGCGTGACTTACGTCACAACTCCCGTAGCGTGGCAGACTACGCAATGGACTTTCTCACGTTGCCTGCAGAGAGTGGCTGGAATCCGGAGTCTCTTTTCGATACTTTTCTGCATAGATTATCTGAGGTGGTAAAGGGTGAGTTAGCTGCTCGGGAACTGCCAGTGGACCTCGACTCTCTTATCACCTTAACCATTAAAATTGATGGACGCCGAAGGGAACGAAAGAGTGAGCGGAGGTCTGGTCATGGGCACAGTCGTGCACCCGATATGGCGCATTCACCTCCTATGGAATCAGGAAGTTTCCAAAGGCAGCTCTTCCAAGAGGAGTCAAAGCCACTCGAGCTCTCTCGTGAATCTATGACGGGTTAGTTGGATATTCCTGAGTTTATACCGTTGGGAAGAGCTAGGCTATCAGTTTGGTAGCACTCACAGAGGATGAATAATAATAATAATAATCTGTACTGTGGAGGGGCAGGACATTTTATAGCTACCTGCCCTATTAGGAAACCCTTGTCTCTAGTGGGTACCAGTACTATGGTGAGTCAGACTGGGAGTCCCCTAATTCCCATCACCCGCACACCCCTTTTTGCTCTTGTGCTGTGGGGAGATCAATCTAAGTCTCTCTGAGTTAACTCTGGGACTGATGAATGTCTTATGGATGTGTTAATGGGATTTATATGTTTAAATGAATGATTGGAATATTCCACTCTGAAACCATATCATTGAATGAAATTGATTAGAATCATTAGATTATTCTAATGCTGTGTGTGGTTTTAGTCATTAGAATTATATATCTGGGAGTGTAGTTTTTAGTCAGAATTAGGGTATAACAATATATCTGTAACAATATGTCTAGTATCTTGAAAACAGACTGTCTGACCAAGAATCGGTGCTGACCTTGGCTGGGGGCACTGAGAACTTCCCAGGGTCTCCCTATCTTGAGGGAGGGTGGGGAGTGATTCTCATGGACTCCCCTAATCTCTGTTGGCTGGGTAGCTGGACAGTGGATACGTAGGATACCTTATGTTTTGTGTGGAAGTATGTGTCGCTATAAAATTAATGTCTTTGTATTGTGGACTCCAGAACGTCCCCTTGAATAAACATTTGAATATTGTGAACTGGGCCTCTGTCTGTTTTCATTTCAACCCGTATCTGACAAATCCTGGTCGCAGACTGAGTAGTTTAAATGAATTGGTTTATGAACATTGAGAACATAATTCTCCTAACAGGATGCCACGATAGCTTCGAAGCTTGGTATTCCCACTCAGCCTCTCTCTGTGCACATGGATGCTAGGGCATTGGATGGCCGCTCTATAGGGCAAGTCACCCATAGTACAGTACTGTGCCCCTTCAATTACGTGTTTCTGGTAACCACATTTCCTCCTCATTGCATCTCCCCATGTTCCGGTTGTGTTGGGATTTTCCTGGCAACAAAAACACAATCTTGTGATTGACTGGACCACAAGCTCTATCCTGGGTTGGAGTCCTTTTGCCATTCCCACTGCCTTCAAGCAGCACATCCTTCCCCAAGTTGTCCTCCTCAGGATGTTAGCAAGACTGTGGATGTCTCTGCTATTCCTACTGAATACCATGACCTCCTGGAAGTGTTCAGTGAGGCACGTGCTACTTCCCTTCCCCCGCACCGTCCTTATGATTGTGCCATTGACCTTCTCCCAGGCACTACACCACCACGGGATCGATTGTATTCTCTGTCTGGACCAGAGACCAAAGCTACGGAGGAGTACATAGAGGAGTCTCTGGCAACTGGGGTCGTCCGTCCTTCTGCATCTCCTGCCAGTGCAGGACTTTTCTTTGTGGAGAAAGACAGGACCTGTGCATTGACTACCGGGGACTTAACAATATTACTGTAAAAAATGGGTATACCCTACCTCTCCTCTGCGTTTGAACCTCTCCAGGGGGCTATCATGTTTTCCAAGTTGAACCTTCGGAATGCCTACCACCTGATTCGGATACACGAGGGGAATGAGTGGAAGACAGCCTTCAACACAGCCAGTGGACATTATGACATCAATTATGACATCAGGTTGACATCAACTTGTTTGCAGACTTGTTTACATATTGCTGTGCATTTTGTTGCCAACCTTACTTTGCTACCTGACAACTTTACGTGTTTTACTTTTTAATTACCGTTTATATTTTCAGTTTTTCCCTCACTCAACTTTTTTTTCATTCAACTTTTTCACCCCGGACGCTTTTTCTGGACATGGTTTGTCAGGACTTCCAACAGCCGAAGCGAAGTAGTAACATTAAAATGAAGCCTTCTAATTGCAGTCGCTGTACTCATAATATACAGGCGAACGATCGCCTTACGGCGAGGACAGCTGTGCTGCAAGCCCAGCTTCAGACACAATCGTTAGGCAGGGCTAATTTCAGTATAGGAAAGGATGAAACAGAATCTGTGCCACCAGTAAATACAGATAGTAAAGTTAGTACAAATCCCCTCGCACAGTCCCCACAGCCGGACAACCTTCTCATGGCTTCTGGAGGGAAATGCTGTAGGAATGCTCAACCGGTGTCGCTCATTCAGCCGTCAGAAACTTTCAACCGGTTAAGCAGCGAGTCGGAGTCTGAGGCCGAGCCTTCTCTGGTCTCTACTCCTCCCGTTACGGGGTCTGAGATGCCGAAGCTTCCCACCATTAGCTCTGACGAAATTAAAAACCCTAGTCATTGGCGACTCCATTACCCGCAGTATTAGACTTAAAACAAATCATCCAGCGATCATACACTGTTTACCACGGGGCAAGGCTACCGAAGTTAAGGCTAATCTGAAGATGGTGCTGGCTAAAACTATATCTGACGAGTATAGAGAGTATAGAGATATTATTATCCATGTCGGCACCAACAATGTTATAATGAAACAGTCAGAGGTCACCAAGTGCAACATAGCTTCAGCCTGTAAATCAGCTAGAAAGATGTGTCGGCATCGAGTAATTGTCTCTGGCCCCCTCACAGATAGGGGGACTGATGAGCTCTAAAGCTAAGTCTCACAACTCAATCGCTGGTTGAAAATTGTTTTCTGCCCCTCCAAAAAGATAGAATTTGTAGATAATTGGCCCTCTTTCTGGGACTCACCCACAAACAGGACCAAGCCTGGCCTGTTGAGGAGTGACGGACTCCATCCTAGCTGGAGGGGTGCTCTCATCTTATCTACGAACATAGACAGGGCTCTAACTCCCCTAGCTCCACAATGAAATAGGGTGCACGCCAGGCAGCAGGCTGTTAGCCAACCTGCCAGCTTAGTGGAGTCTGCCACCAGTACAGTCAATGTAGTCGGCTCAGCTATCCCCATTAAGACCGTGTCTGTGCCTCGACTTAGGTTGTACAAAACTAAACATGGCGGTGTTCGCCTTAGCAATCTCACTAGAATAAAGACCTCCTCCATTCCTGCTGATGATACTGTTATTTACTGTTGTGCCTCATCTCTTACAAAAGCTTTACAGAACTTGCAAACTGCTTTTTATACTGTTCAACATACCTTGTGTCGATTGAAGCTTATCCTCAATACTGACAAAACTAAACTAATGGTGTTTTCTAATGCAAGAAATAGACCTCTGAACCTTTCACCTATTACTACCTATCAGGGCAAGGAGATTGAGGTTGTAACCTCATATAAATATCTTGGAATTTTAATTGATGATGGCCTCTCTTTTAAATTGCATATTCAACAACTTACAAAAAAATGTAAGCTGAAATTGGTATTTTATTTTATGAATAAGGCTTGTTTTTCTTTTGAAGCCAGAAGGAGGCTAGTATCAGCTACATTTATGCCTTTACTAGACTATGGGGATATTTTATATATGAATGCTTCCGCTCAGTGTTTGAGATCAATAGAGACCCTTTACCATGGCACTTTGAGATTTATTTTCAACTGCAAAACCCTTACGAACTTTGTATACCAGGGTTGGCTGGCCTTCTCTAGTCACTCGTAGGCTCAGGCACTGGTATACTTTTATTTACAAAGCCATTTTGGGTTTACTACCGTTTTATTTGGGAATTTTTATTGTTCAGAAATGTGGTGGGTACTCTCTTCGTTCGCTGGACTTTATCCTGCTAACTGTTCCAAATGTCCGAACTGAATTTGGTAAAAGGGCTTTTATGTACTCTGCACCATTGTCTTGGAACGCCTTACAAAATGCTTTTAAACTGGAAGAACTTGTCCCGATTGGTATTTTTAAATCGCTGATGAATGATCTTGAGACTGATTCCCTGACCTGTCAATGTTTTTAATTTGCTGTTTTTGATTTTGTTATACTCTTGTGAATTCTATGGTTTTTACTAGATTACTTGTAGTCTTTCATGTTGTTTGTCTGTCATTTTTTTAATGACTTGGTGCTGCCTATCTTGGCCAGGATGCTCTTGAAAAAGAGATTTTAAATCTCAATGAGCCCTTCCTGGTTAAATAAAGGTTAAATAAAATACAAAATAAAACAATTATTGAAAGAGATCGTGATACCTCACATCTCAAAATAGGGCTACTTAATGTTAGATCCCTCACTTCCAAGGTAGTTATAGTCAATGAACTAATCACTGATCATAATCTTGATGTGATTGGCCTGACTGAAATATGGCTTAAGCCTGATGAATTTAATGTGTTTACGATGGTAAATTTCAATTAAAAAAAGAAAAACAACGTTTTTGTCTTTTGAGCTTCTAGTCATGAAATCTATGCGGCCTACTCAATTACTTTTTATAGCTACTGTTTACAGGCCTCCCGGGCCATATACAGCGTTCCTTACTGAGTTCCCTGAATTCCTATCGGACCTTGTAGTCATAGCAGATAATATTCTAATTTTAATATTCACATGGAAAAGTCCACAGACCCGCTTTCGGAGCCATCATCGACTCAGTGGGTTTTGTCCAACATGTCTCTGGACCTACTCACTGGACAGATGCAGAGCCTCTCTTGAAAAAGCCTAACCTTGACCCTGAAAATAAAAAAATAAAATAGAATCTTCCATTCCTCTCAAAAATGTTAGAAAAAGCTGTTGCGCATCAACTCACTGCCTTCCTGAAGACAAATAATGTATATGAAATGCTTCAGTCTGGTTTTAGACTCCGTCATAGCACTGAGACTGCACTTGTGAAGGTGGTAGATTACCTTTTAATGGCGTCAGACCGAGGCTCTGCATCTGTCCTCGTGCTCCTAGACCCTAGTGCTGCTTTTGATACCATTGATCACCACATTCTTTTTTATTTGTTATTTTATTTTTTGGAGAGATTGGAAACCCAAATTGGTCTACACGGACGAGTTCTGGCCTGGTTTAGATCGTATCTGTCGCTAAGATATCAGTTTGTCTCTGTGAATGGTTTGTCCTCTGACAAATCAACTGTAAATTTTGGTGTTCCTCAAGGTTTCGTTTTATGACCACTATTGTTTTCACTATATATTTTACCTCTTGGTGATGTCATTCGAAAACATAATGTTGACTTTCACTGCTATGTGGATGACACTCAGCTGTACATTTCAATGAAACATGGTGAAGCCCCAAAATTGCCCTCACTAGAAGCCTGTATTTAAGACATAAGGAAGTGGATGGCTGCAAACATTCTACTTTTAAACTCGGAGACAACAGAGATGCTTGTTCTTTGTCCCAAGAAACAAAAAAATCTTCTGGTGAATCTGACAATTAATCTTGATGGTTGTACAGTCGTCTCAAATAAAATTGTGAAGGACCTTGGCGTTACTCTGGACCCTGATCTCTCTTTTGACGAACATATCAAGACTGTTTCAAGGACAGCCTTTTTTCCATCTACGGAACATTGCAAAAATCAGAAACTTTCTGTCCAAAAATGATGCAGAAAAATTAATCCATGCTTATGTTACTTCTAGGTTAGACTACTGCAATGCTCTGCTTTCCGGCTACCCAAATAAATCACTAAATAAACTTCAGTTAGTGCTAAATACGGCTGCTAGAATCCTGACTAGAACTAAGAAATCTGGTTTAGCCTCCCTACACTGGCTTCCTTTAAGGCAAGGGCTGATTTCATTTACATTTACATTTAAGTCATTTAGCAGGCAGGTTTTACTGCTAACCTACAAAGCATTACATGGGCTTGCTCCTACCTATCTTTCCGATTTGGTCCTGCCGTACATACCTACACGTATGCTACGGTCACAAGACGCAGGCCTCCTAATTGTCCCGAGAATTTATAAGCAAACAGCTGGAGGCAGGGCTTTCTCCTATTGGAGCTCAATTTTTATGGAATGGTCTGCCTATCCATGTCTTCAGTTGGTCATATGATTGAGTGTAGTCTGGCCCAGGAGTGTGAAGGTGAAGGGAGAGGCTCTGGAGCAACGAACCGCCCTTGCTGTATCTGCCTGGCCGGTTCCCCTCCACTGTGATTCTCTGCCTCTAACCCTATTACAGGGGCTGAGTCACTGGCTTACTGGTGCTCTTCCATGCCGTCCCTAGGAGGGGTGCGTCACTTGAGTGGGTTGAGTCACTGATGTGATCTTCCTGTCTGGGTTGGCGCCCCCCTTGGGTTGTGCCGTGGCAGAGATCTTTGTGGGCTATACTCGGCCTTGTCTCAGGATGGTAAGTTGGTGGTTGAAGATATCCCTCTAGTGGTGTGGGGGTTGTGCTTTGGCAAAGTGGGTAGGGTTATATCCTGCCTGTCCGGGGGTATCATCGGATGGGGCCACAGTGTCTCCTGACCCGTCCTGTCTCAGCCGCCAGTATTTATGCTGCAGTAGTTTATGTGTCGGGGGGCTAGGGTCAGTCTGTTATATCTGGAGTACTTCTCCTGTCTTTTCCGGTGTCCTGTGTGAATTTAAGTATGCTCTCTCTAATTCTCTCTCTCTTTCTCTCTTTCTTTCTTTCTCTCTCCTGGAGAACCTGAGCCCTAGGACCATGCCTCAGGACTACCTGGCATGATGATTCCTTGCTGTCCCCAGTCCACCTGGCCGTGCTGCTGCTCCAGTTTCAACTGTTCTGCCTGCGGCTATGGAAGCCTGACCTGCTCACCGGACGTGTAACCTGTCCCAGACCTGCTGTTTTCAACTCTCTAGAGACAGCAGGAGTGGCAGAGATACTCTTAATGATCGGCTATGAAAAGCCAACTGACATTTAATCCTGAGGTGCCGACTTGTTGCAACCTCGACAACTACTGTGATTATTATTATTTGACCATGCTGGTCATTTATGAACATTTGAACATCTTGGCCATGTTCTGTTATAATCTCCACCCGGCACAGCCCGAAGTGGACTGGCCACCCCTCATAGCCTGGTTCCTCTCTAGGTTCCTTACTAGGTTTTGGCCTTTCTAGGGAGTTTTGCCTAGCCACCGGGCTTCTACACCTGCATTGCTTGCTGTTTGGGGTTTAAGGCTGGATTTCTGTACAGCACTTTGATATATCAGATGATGTAAGAAGGGCTAGATAAATAAATTTGATTTGATTTGATGAGTACCTGGTCATGCCATTTAGACTCTCCAACGCCCCCGCCCCCACTGTCTTCCAGGCTTTGGTCAATGATGTGCTTCGGGACATGCTAAACCGGTTTGTGTTCGTCTACCTGGACGACATCCTGTTTTTTTCCCGATCTGCCCAAGAACATGTACTCTATGTCAGACAGGTCCTTCAGCACCTCCCGGAGAACCAATTGTTTGTAAAAGCCGAGAAGTGAGTTCCACAGCTCTTCTATCACCTTTCCGGGATATGTCATTGTTGAGGGAAATGTTCAGATGGATCCTGGAAAGGAAAGGGGTGGATTGGCCTCAACCAACGTCCAGGGTGCAGTTGCAACGGTTTCTGGGGTTTGCAAACTTCTACCGCCATTTCATTCGGGATTACAGCACCCTGGTGGCCCCCCTCTCTGCACTCAACTCCCCCAAGGTACTGTTCAAATGGTCTCCAGCTGTCGACACATCCTTTGTGGACCTGAAGCATTGGTTTACAACAGCACCCATTCTCATCAATCCTGACCCCTCGTGTCAATTTGTGGTGGAAGTGGATGCTTCGGATGTTGGAGTGGGGGCCATCTTGTCCCAGCGATCTGTCCAGGACCAGAAGCTTCATCCCTGTGCATTCCTTTCCCATCATCTCAATCCTGCAGAGAGGAACTACAATGTTGGCGATCGAGAACTCCTGGCAGTGAAGATGGCGTTGGAGGAGTGGAGGCACTGGCTGAAAGGAGCAGAACAGCCATTCCTGGTCTGGACCGACCATAAAAACTTGGAATATCTCCATTGAGCCAAGCGCCTCAACTCAAGGCAGGCCCGGTGGGCCCTCCTGTTTACCAGACTCAACTTTACCATTTCCTACCTTCCTGGGTCTAAAAATGTGAAACCTGATGCTCTCTCCCACCTACACAGTTCCTCTGCCACACCCTCGACTTCCAAAACCATTCTCCCTACCTCATGCCTTTCTGCCACTGTGGATTGGGGTTTTGAGAACCTGGTTTGCGAGGTGCAACGCTCCCAACCTGGACTTGAAGGGGGCCCATCTAACCGGCTGTTTGTTCCTAACCCGTTCTGGTCCCGTATCCTGGAATGGGCTCATTCCTCCAGGCTGACCTGTCATCCAGGGCCCCGGCTATTCTCAAGACCAACACCAGGTATCGTCGACAATCGGACTGTCGCCGGACACCAGCTCCCCGCTACTGCATTGGGCAGAGGGTATGGCTTTCCACTTGGGATCTACCCCTTCGGGTAGAGTCCCGCAAGCTGTCTCCCTTTTCCCATCTCCAGAGTACTGAGTTCCACTACTGTCCGTCTTGTGTTACCCCGCATTCACCCTAGCTTACTTGTGTCTAGGATTAAGCCTGTGTCTCATTGTCCTTTTGTCTTCTATGTCCAGGCCCATCCCTCCCCGCCAGGTTATCGGTGGCCAGCCAGTTTATACGGTCAGATGCCTCCTGAAGGTTTGATCACGGGGTAGGGGTTTCCAGTACCTGGTTGACTGAGAGTGTTATGGCCCAGAGGAGAGGTGCTGGGTTCCTGCTAAAGACATCTTGGATCCGGCCCTCATCGCAGATTTCCACCGCCGACAACCCGGTCAGGAAGGTATGCATCCAGGTAGGAGGTCCCTAGGAGGTGGGGGTACTGTTTCTGTTTCACCTGTTCCTGTTATTGTCTCCACCCCCTCCAGGTGTCACTTATTTTCCACAGTGTATTTATTCCTGTTTCCTGTCTCTCTGTGCCAGTTTGTCTTGTATGTTTCCAAGTCAAACAGCGTTTTTCCCGTTCTCCTGCATTTTGCATTCTCCTTTTTCTAGTCCTCCCGGTTTTGACCCTTGCCTGTTTCTGGACTTTGTACCCACCTGCCTGACCATTCTGCCTGCCTTGACCACGAGCCTGTCTGCCACTTTGTACCTCCTGGACTCTGATCTGGTTTTGACCGTATTGCCTGTCCATGACCATTCTCTTGCCTACCCCTTTGGATTAATAAACATTGTAAGACTTCAACCATCTCCTCCTGTCTCTGCATTTGGGTCTCGCCTTGATAAACCTACTGGCACATCCTTTTTAATCCTGGTCATATGAAGAGAAGTAATGAAGATAAATTATAGATAAAAGGTATAGGTGCTCATCGGCCTTTGGGCATAAATATTACACAACAAAAATTCAACACAGAGTTGTTTGGAAGGAATCAGTGGCTAACTGCAAAGCAATCATTACCCTGCTATTCAGTGCAGTGGCTGTGTGGTCACAAGTCTAATATTAAAAGGTCTCTTTTCCTAGTTTAATATGATAAACATTCAACATTGGCCATGCTATCAATGAAGCATGATTTGTGCCGCACTCAAAACAACTGTTAACTTGGAACTGCAAAATTTGACTTTAGTGAGTTCAAGACAACTGGGAACTCAAGAAAAACGAGCTACGACTGGGAAAATACGTTTTGCACTTTCATCCAACTCGGAATTGTAAATCGGGAACTCTGGTCTTTTTCTAGAGCTACAACCTGAAGATCACCGACATCGTCATGGTTCAACCTTCCCAGTTGTCTTGAATGCACCATAATGCCAGACTTCGATCCCATAGTTTGATGACAGAATTTGCCCACGACGGACTGCTGCACCACTTGTGAGCACAGCACAAGGTGAGTCCAAACATGTCTTGTATGCAGCTGCCTAAATGATGTAATATGCCAGGGAGATATGTATACTGTAGCTAAGAAATTAATACTACTGTAAGTGTATGTTGTGTAGTAAACTGTTAGTAGCCCATGTGCCTCACCCTAAATTTGGTTTATTTTCTCCTCTTAATTTCTCCTCTTAATCGCTGGCATGCATCCCACTTTCTTTTTTTTGTTGCCCCACCAAGATTTACAAGCTAAAATCGCCACTGGTTAACGCTAGTCTTCATTATAACAGGGATTACATCGGCATTAAAAAATGACTGTGAGATTGGACCATGCATGCAATTAAGATGACAGAAGCATTGACCCGACACACAAGCACTGCAACCACACATGCATGCACACGCACACGCACACGCACACACACACACACACACACACACACACACACACACACACACACACACACACACACACACACACACACACACACACACACACACACACACACACACACACACACACACACACACCACCAGGCACTTCAATCACCAGCAATAATCTGTCCCCCCTGCCATCTGTTGGCCCATCACACACATCTAGATTAAACACATTTAGAACCACACTTAATAGCCACTCCGCTGGTGATACGTCTACATTTAGGAAATGTGGAAATTCCTCTTCGTCCCTGCCTAGGCAAGTTGTGTCAGAGTCTGACATCATTACTGAGAAATGTGATGTGATGTTTTTTTTAATTGGATGTCCTCAGTGACCAAGGCCTTATTCCTCCGAGTGCTCAGTTTGGCCAGGCGGCCAGCTCAAGGAAGAGTCTTGGTGGTTCCAAAGAAATGTTTGGTACTCTTACCCAGATCTGAGCCTCAAAACAATCTTGCCTCGGAGCTCTACGGAGAATTCCAGTATACTCCCACACCATTCTGTTGTTGGGGTACAATTCCAACACAGAAAAGCTGCTTTTTAACATACTTAATACAATTTATTTTAGGAAAACAATTTCACTCATATTGTAATTAATAATAGGTAATATTTCAAAGTAATCTGGAAACACTGGACAGTTACTTTAAGAAGTCAAATGTTCTTTCTTTATAGGAATAGGGAATACCTTTCGTTAAATAGAAATCAAATAACTCAGTTGACATTCATACGGTTCTATATTATGGTGATATTGTTTATATGAATGCAGCTGCCACTATATTGAAGCTATTGGACATAGTTTATCATAGCACACTGCATTTTATTATGGGCATCAGGTTCAATACACATCATTGCTTTCTGTATCAGAAAGTAGGCTGGCCCTCTTTGAAGTGTCATAGATCCATACATTGCATTATTTTTGTTTATAAAGCCCTCTAGCACCAGACTTTCACCATACATTACTTCATCGTTAACCTACATCAGATTTAAAAATATAAAAAAATTGCACCTTATTTGTGGAATAATCTCGAAAACTCTTTAAAATGTGATGTTTTGGTGCCGTTATGACAATTCAGACAGCTAATTGTTCATATTTTTACTGAAGAATGCGTTTGATTTGTATGATTGCGTTTTGATGATGTTGATGAGTATTTTGTATTTGTAAATGTACATTTGTATTGATTGTGTTCATGCAGGGCTCCCTTTGGAAAATAGGCCTTGGTCTCAATGGGCTTTACCTGCTTAAATGTTAAATAAAATAAATTAATACAACTATCTGCTCAAGTCTATCTCCTCTCTTCCTGACTCTGTGGGGGGTGATATATCAGATCGGAATCTTGTAAATGTCACATTAAATAAATAATTGAGAAAGAATCACAGAATCTTTGTACACAAGTACCCTCAATGAACTCTACGGCAATTCATGTGGTTAATTTTGCAGCGTTGGGGTTGGTTGGTTGAATAATCATGGTAATATTTCCTTTGGGGCTCTTCAAAAATCAGATTTAAAAAAACGTAAATATATAATATTTAAAATATATACAGTATCAGTCAAAGGTTTGGACACACCTAGTCATTCCAGGGTTTTTCTTTATATATATATATATTTTAAACTATTTTCTAAATTGTAGAATAATAGTGAAGACATCAACACTATGAAATAACACATATGGAATCATGTTGTAACCAAGAAAGTGTTAAACAAATCAAAATATACTTTATATTTGACATTGTTCAAGTAGCCACCCTTTGCCTTGATGACAGCTTTACACACTCAACCAGCTTCATGAGTTAGTCACCTGTAATACATTTCAATTAACAGGTACCTTGTTGAAAGTTAATTTGTGGAATTTATTTTCTTCTTAATGCGTTTGAGCCAATCAGTTGTGTTGTGACAAGGTAGGGTTGGTATACAGAAGATAGCCCTATTTGGTAAAGACCAAGTCCAGAAATTGCAGCCCAAATAAATGCTTCACAGAGTTCAAGTAACAGACACATCTCAACATCAACTATTTAGAGGAGACTGTGTGAATCAGGCCTTCATAGTCTAATTTCTGCAAAGAAACCACTACTAAAGGACACCAATAATAAGAAGAGACTTGTTCGGGCCAAAAAAACAGGAGCAATGGACATTAGCCAGGTGTAAATCAGTCTGATGAGTCCAAATTTTTGATTTTTGTTTCTATCCGTCATGTGATGGTGTGGGGCTGCTCTGCTGGTGACAGTGACTGATTTATTTGGGATTCAAGGCACACTTAACCAGCATGGCTACCACAGCATTCTGCAGCGATATGCCATCACATCTGTTTTGGGCTTAGTGCGATAATCATTTGTTTTTCAACAGGACAATGACCCAACACACCTACAGTCTGTGTAAGGGCTATTTTACAAAGGAGGAGAGTGATGGAGTGTTGCATCAGATGAACTGGCCTCCACAATCACCCGACCTCAACCCAATTGAGACGGTTTGGGATGAGTTGGACCGCAGAGTGAAGGAACTACAGCCAACAAGTGCTCGTCATATGTGGGAACTCCTTCAAGACTGTTGGGAAAGCATTCCAGGTGAAGCTGGTTGAGAGAATGCCAAGAGTGTGCAAAGATGTCATCAAGGCAAAGGGTGGACACTTTTCAGAATCTCAAATATAAAATATATTTTGATTTGTTTAACACTTTTTTGGTTACTACATGATTCCATATGTGTGATTTCATAGTTTTGCTGTCTTCACCTCTAGCAAATCTATTTCATCCTGAGGTTGTCTGATTTTATCACACAACAGCTACTCCATATTGGCTCTACAGTCGTGGTCAAAAGCAACTTTTGTTGCTACATTTTTATTTATTTCACCTTTATTTAACCAGGTAGGCTAGTTGAGAACAAGTTCTCATTTACAACTGCAACCTGGCCAAGATAAAGCATAGCAGTGTGAACAGACAACACAGAGTTACACATGGAGTAAACAATTAATGATTCCATATGTGTGATTTCATAGTTTTGCTGTCTTCACCTCTAGCAAATCTATTTCATCCTGAGGTTGTCTGATTTTATCACACAACAGCTACTCCATATTGGCTCTACAGTCGTGGTCAAAAGCAACTTTTGGTTGCTACATTTTTATTTATTTCACCTTTATTTAACCAGGTAGGCTAGTTGAGAACAAGTTCTCATTTACAACTGCAACCTGGCCAAGATAAAGCATAGCAGTGTGAACAGACAACACAGAGTTACACATGGAGTAAACAATTAATGATTCCATATGTGTGATTTCATAGTTTTGCTGTCTTCACTGTTATTCTACAATGTAGTAAATAGAAAAAATAAGAAAAACCGTTGAATGAGTAGGTTTGTCCAAACCTTTGACTGGCATTGTATATTTTAGAAGAAAATATTTTTCACAAAAGTCATACCCTAGGCTTTTAATAGTCCTGTAATAGCGGACTGATATAGCCATCTGCAGCGCGGGCAAAAACTTCTGTCCACCCCCCCACCCACACATGTGTTTGCTCAGCTCTGTTATATATTGGTCTGTGAGGTGTAGAGAGGTATTAAAAATGCACACTAAATTGCCATTTACAGAAGACAATGTATGTCAGATGAGCTATTTCTGAAATGAACATCATTTAGCATATTTAGCACATAAACTAAGCATTTGTGATGACATAGAGACCATACAACATAGTGACCCCTCATGTGTCGAACACCCACACTATTCACTAAACGGAAAACGGATGGTCCGACATTATACTCGCCTCTCCTGGAGTATTGGTAAGACAACGGAGGGGGGATTGGGAACGCTGTTCATTTGCATCGGACACAGGGCAGAAATTAGGTTCCCGTGGTGATGGATTGGCTGTCTCACAAAGATTTAAACAGACTGAGTGGAATTCTCAGAGTCACAGGTTCCCAGCTTTTCTCGTTATCATCCACCTCCTAGCAAATCTATTTCATCCTGAGGTTATCTGAATGAGAGTGTAATAAAAGTTTACATTTAGGTTGTTCTCAACACAACTATTTCTCATCACAATAGCTCATATTGTGATGAGCAATAGTTGTCCATATAATGGCAAGAATGTGGGAACTCCTTCAAGACTGTTGGGAAAGCTTTCCAGGTGATGCTGGTTGAGAGAATGCCAAGAGTGTGCAAAGATGTCATCAAGGCAAAGGGTGGATACTTTTCAGAATCTAAAGTATAAAATATTTTGATTTGTTTAACACTTTTCTGGTTACTACATGATTCCATATGTGAGATTTCATAGTTTTGCTGTCTTCACCTCCTAGCAAATCTATTTCACCCTGAGGTTGTCTGATTTTCTCACACAACAGCTAGTCCATATTGGCTCTACAGTCGTGGCCAAAAGTTTTGAGAATGGCACAAATATTAATTTCCACAAAGTGTGCTGCCTCAGTGTCTTTAGATATTTTTGTCAGATGTTACTATACTATACTGAAGTATAATTACAAGCATTTCATAAGTGTCAAAGGCTTTTATTGACAATATTTGCAGTGTTGACCCTCTTTTTCAAGACCTCTGCATTCCGCCCTGGCATGCTGTCAATTAACTTGCCCATTCTAACATAATCAATGCTTGGAGTTTGTCAGAATTAGTTTTTTTGTTTGTTTGTCCACCCGCCTCTTGAGGATTGACCACAAGTTCTCAATGGGATTAAGGTCTGGAGAGTTTCCTGGCCATGGACCCAAAATATCGATGGTTTGTTCCCCGAGCCACTTAGTTATCACTTTTGCCCTATGGCAAGGTGCTCCATCATGCTGTAAAAGGCATTGTTCTTCACCAAACTCTTCCTGGATGGTGGCAGAAGTTGCTCTTGTGTTCTTAGGCAAAAGTGTGAGTGAGCCCACTCCCTTGGCTGAGAAGCAACCCCACACATGAATGGTCTCAGGATGCTTTACTGTTGGCATGACACAGGACTGATGGTAGCGCTCACCTTGTCTTCTCCGGACAAGCTTTTTTTCCCAGATGCCCCAAACAATTGGAAAGTGGATACATCAGAGATAATTACTTTACCTCAGTCCTCAGCAGTCCAATCCCTGTACCTTTTACAGCACATCAGTCTGGCCCTGATGTTTTTCCTGGAGAGAAGTGGCTTCTTTGCTGCCCTTCTTGACACCAGGCATTCCTCCAAAAGTCTTCGCCTCACTGTGCGTTTAGATGCACTCACACCTGCCTGCTGCCATTCCTGAGCAAGCTCTGGACTGGTGGTGCCCCGATCCAGCAGTTGAATCAACTTTAGGAGATGGTCCTGGCGCTTGCTAGACTTTCTTGGGTGCCCTGAAGCCTTCTTCACAACAATTGAACTGCTCTCCTTGAAGTTCTTGATGATCCGAAAAATTTAGGTGCAATCTTACTGGCAGAAATATCCTTGCCTGTGAAGCCCTTTTTGTGCAAAGCAATGATGATGGCACGTGTTTCCTTGCCGGTAACCATGGTTGACAGAGGAAGAACAAAGATTCCAAGCACCACCCTCCTTTTGAAGCTTCCAGTCTGTTATTCAAACTCAATCAGCATGACAGAGTGATCTCCTGCCTTGTCCTCGTCAACACTCACACCTGTGTTAACGAGAGAATCACTGACATGATGTCAGCTGGTCCTTTTGTGGCAGGGCTGAAGTGCAGTGGAAATGTTTTTGGGGGATTCAGTTCATTTGTATGGCAAAGAGGGACTTTGCAATTAATTGCAATTCGTCTGATCACTCTTCATAACATTTTGGAGTATATGCAAATTGCCATCATACAAACTGAGGCAGCAGACTGTGAAAATGTATATTTGTGTCATTCTCAAAAGTTTTGGCCACAACTGTATTTTAATCCATGAACTTTAAATGGCTGTCAATGAAGAAATGCTGAAACCACAAATTTAACCTGGTGCATATCTCATGTACGTTGAAGATGTTTTGAAGAATCGTTACCTGTATCTACCACATTAATGGGAACCAGACAGGACCAGAGTATGTAAAATATCCTATTAAAAACATATATTTAATTTGGGCCTATCTGTGCAGCCTCCTGACAGGTATACCTGGTACATGTATCAACCTCGTTCACTCAAGTAATTAATTCACAGCAGTCATTCCTTTTCTGTTGTGCTGTGAATAACCAACATGGCCATCCTCCAGGATGACTCAGCGATGCCAGTGTCAGCATGACAGAGGAAGAGCAGGTGGGATACACTGTCTGCCGAAATAGAGAGGCTGAAGGACACACACACACACACTTGTATCCACACACACACACATGCATACACAGTAAATCCTCACACAGGGTTTCAAATTTAACAATAGCTCTTGGGTGTGTCAAAAATTAACTGTGGAGCCAATGGATTTTCAAACCTTATGTGGCTTCCCTGGTTAACCTATAGGGCTTACATGGTTTGTATGAGTTTACCCAGCCAATTAATTTGAACCCCGCACACAATGAGAATCACCACTTTTTCAACTTCAGGGTGGCCTGAAGGCATAAAAGAGAAATTGGAGTTGAAATTTGGTTGTTGTGTGGGTCATGGCTGCGTGTTTCCATCAATAGCGCAGTAATGAGGGGCTACATTCATTACTAACTCTAATCAATAACATGAGCCCAGTGTGAAAAGGGGTGTGTTGACCGCTGTAATTACAGGCCAATCCTGATGAATAATACACTCATGACCCCTTGGGTGGACACACGCACGGGCACACACAGTGTAAGAATGGAGACAGAAACATAATGTATGGCTGAATGCACCAACCAACACAAAATCATCCCCCAGTATTAACTGACAATACTATTGTACAGTACACTAGTCAATCATAGGGTTCACAAAGGAGCTTCCTCTGCACACGCCAGTCTTGTCCCTAACTGTTGGTTCCAGGAAGTCGTGGAAACAAGTTCTCTTTGTTCCTGTAACGACACAGCTGCATTGTTTTCCGCAGACTGATATTCATGGGGCTGTAAGCAACACGGTAAAGGCATTGCTACTAGAAAAACAACCATTTATAGTTCAGTATGTGTTTGGGATGGAATATGAGCATTTATTTTTGCTTAAGTTACAGAAAGCCATATGACCTACTCCACAAATTGCCCCAATTATTTTCTATAATAGACGGTAAGCAGAAGAGGAGATGGCGTTGAGATAGAAAAGGAGGCATTTAAAGAGTTAAAAGTTTCTTAATTGGTTATATATCAGCTTAGGGATAAGCACATTGCCTCCCAACCCTCTCTCTCTTTCTACTCACACACATGCAAACACACACACACACACACACACACACACACACACACACACACACACACACACACACACACACACACACACACACACACACACACACACACACACACAGAGAGAGAGAGATGCAGTGACACAAGGTCGTAAATCAAACACAGTGTAATCGGAGCGAGAGTAAGCAAGCTTAATGGACGCTAAAAACAAACACACAAAAACACAAGCACGCACTTACACGCGCACGCGCACACACACACACACACACACACACACACACACACACACACACACACACACACACACACACACACACACACACACACACACACACACACACACACACACACACACACACACACACACACACACACACACACACACACAATACTGTAGATTATAGAAGCTGGTAATGAAAGACTGATTTAGAGAAATGCAGAAATTTTAGAGAATGTTTTACAGTATCACAGGTAAGCAATCCCCTCCCTATTAGGCAATTGACAACACTAATGCTCGCTACAAAACAGAAATATAACGTCTTTATTTGTAAAGCATTAATTGTCACTACCCATTGAGTGGATGGATACCATTAGCATGCACTACATTTTCATTATTTATTTCAAAGCCTTTATGTATTATGTCAGCACAAATCCTTCAGCAAATAATCTCTCAGTTATACACATTCATTAAAAGGTAGAATAAGTCTGGCGCTATGCTATGGAGAGTGACGAGGAGGGGGGTTGTTCGTAAAGACTTACAGCTCTATAACAGAGGACACCTCTGCTAGTGGGCGGTTCCTCCTAGTTGTGTAAACTGCATATACGATTACCATCAAGGGCAGTGCCACACAGAGCACTATGCGACTGATTGGCAACTCATTGATGTTGTTGGTACCTGAATGAGAGGGCTTTGGAGGACTTTGACCATCAATGGGTTGTTGTGGAGCAGTGATGATTGTCCTGACAGGATCCATAGTCCCACCTGAGACCTTAGAAGTGAGGTAGACAAATGTCTTCCTCGTCCCCTCAGTCAGCTGACAGCACCACTTCCTGTTCTTATCCTTTCTCGAAAGTTTCACAGTCAGAGTGATGTCACAGCCAGACACCCGTGTGACCTGGTATCTGGAGTCTCCCTGCAACTCGCCACCTGTCTCATTCACCCAGCTCACCCTAACGATATCTCTAACGAAGGAGTCAAACGTTAGAGGACCACATATGTTAGCAGAGAGCACCTCAATGTTACATTTCTAGGATACTTTAGATCTGTCTCTGGTGTGGACATGGAGATGGTGAGAACAGACAGGTAGACAGTAGTATCCTCTCCAAGATGTGCTCTGCCATCTGTAAGGTACTGTCGGCAGACATAGACTCCAGTATCCTCAGTGCCAATGTTATGAACACGTAGTGAGTAGTCAGACCCTACTCCCAGGGGTCTGGGAAGACCCTACTCCCAGTCTCTCACTGCCCTCGTTTCCTTCATTTTGGATCTTCCCTTGAAAACCTTTTCAGTAGCACTGTGAGACTCAGTTCTGCTGAAGAGCCACACTGTAGAGGAGCAGTCAGGGTAGACCACATTGGTACAGGGCAGACTGACATCATCCCCCACACTGGAGTACAGTGAATGGGAGCCTCCATTGACACCTGGGTAGACAAAGAGGTTTCTTTCAAAAACATATATTTTGAGGACAATTTGCTAAAATAAGACTTACAACAACGTCAGTATTTTTTGTATTAATTGAAATTATGTTCCATGCACCCCGCTATCCATAACATGGGCTACAGTACCGGTCAAGAGAAGGGCAATGTTAGGAGCTCTATCAGAAGTCTATTGTGTGTAACCACAGCTATTCTCTCTGTGTTCTGTGTGTGCAGTAATGTCTCTATATAAAACACCCTGATAGCCTTTAGTCATAGGTTGACTGGGAAATAATGTGACTTCCTATTTTCTTCTGACAAGCCCTACCCTCACAACATTGCCTCTATGTATTCGTTACCTCAGTAACATTTGGAATAATGTATTTTATATGAAACTACTCTAGATAGCGTGTGTGTTGAGGTCTTTGGTGTGTTAACCAACATGCGACATCCCTCTTCACTCTAAAATCAATACCCCCATCAATTCAACTCAGTCAACTTGCTCTCTGGGGATGAAGTGCTAGAAAGATCATGGTGTTGTCACGTTCTGACCTTTATTTCCTTTGTTTTGTCTTTATTTAGTATGGTCAGGGCGTGAGTTGGGGTGGGCAGTCTATGTTTGTTTTTCTATGTTTGGTTTCTGTTTCGGCCTATTATGGTTCTCAATCAGAGGCAGGTGTTGTTAGTTGTCTCTGATTGAGAATCATACTTAGGTAGCCTGGGTTTCCCCTTTGGTTTGTGGGTGTTTGTTTCCGTGTGTCGCCACACGGTACTGTTTCGGTTTAGTTTCTTCACGGTTCTTTTGTTATTTCTGTATTCAGTGTTCAGTGCTTTCTTTGATTAAAGTTATGGACACTTACCACGCTGCATCTTGGTCCGATCTTTACTCCTCTTCAGACGAAGAGGAGATCTGCCGTTACAGAAACACCCAACAACCAAGGACCAAGCAGCGTGGTAACAGGCAGCAGCAGCAGGAGAGGCAGCGATACCTGGAGAACTGGACTTGGGAGGAGATTCTGGACGGTAAAGGGGAATATCGCCGCCCCAAGGCAGAGCTGGAGGCAGCGAAAGCAGAGAGGCGGCATTATGAGGAGCTAGCACGGGAGAGCGGCTGGAAGCCTGAGAGGCAGCCCCAAAAATATATTGGGTGGGGGCACACAGGGAGGTTGGCGAAGCCAGGTAGGAGACCTGCGCCAACTTCCCGTGCTTACCGGAGAGAGGGTCCGGGCAGGCACCATGTTATGCGGTGGAGTGCACAGTTTCCCCAGTGCGTGTGCATAGCCCGGTGCGGTACATTCCAGCTCCTCGTATCGGCTGGGCTAGAGTGGGCATCAAGCCAGGTGCCATGAAGCCGGCTCTACGCATCTAGTCTCCAGTGCGTCTCCTTGGGCCAGCATACATGGCATCAGACTTACGCATGGTGTCCCCGGTTCACCAGCACAGCCCAGTGCAGGCTATTCCACCTCGCAGCACTGGCCGGGCTACGGCGAGCATCCAACCAGGTAAGGTTGGGCAGGCTCGGTGCTCAAGAGCTCCAGTGTGCCTGCATGGTCTGGTCTTCCCAGTGCCACTTCCATGCACCAGCCCTCCGGTGGCAGCTCCCTGCACCAGGCTGTCTCTCCGTCTTCTGCCTACAGGTGCTCCTGCCTGTCCAGCACCGCCAGAGCCTTCCTCCTCTCCAGCGCCGCCAGAGTCTCCCGTCTGTCCTGAGCCGCCAGAGTCTCCCGTCTGTCCTGAGCCGCCAGAGTATCCCGTCTGTCCTGAGCCGCCAGAGTCTCCCGTCTGTCCTGAGCTGCCAGAGCCGCCAGCCAGCCAGGAGCCACCAGCCAGCCAGCCAGCCAGGAGCCTCCAGAGCCGTCAGACAGCCAGGCGATGCCAGAATCGCCCTTCACTCCGGAGCTGCCGGAGTCTCTCGTACGTCTGGCGCTGCCGGAATCTCCGGTCCATTTGGGACCCATGGCTAGGGTCCCTGGTTGGCGGCGAGGGTCACCGCTCATAAGAGGCCACGGGGGCGGTTGATGAGGCGGACAAAAACTGTGGTGAAGTGGGGTCCACGTCCAACGCCAGAGCCGCCACCGCAGACAGACGCCCACCCAGACCCTCCCCTATAGGTTCAGGTTTTGCGGCCAGAGTCCGCACCTTTGGGGGGGGGGGTGGATACTGTCACGTTCTGACCTTTATTTCCTTTGTTTTGTCTTTATTTAGTATGGTCAGGGCGTGAGTTGGAGTGGGCAGTCTATGTTTGTTTTTCTATGTTTGGTTTCTGTTTCGGCCTAGTATGGTTCTCAATCAGAGGCAGGTGTCGTTAGTTGTCTCTGATTGAGAATCATACTTAGGTAGCCTGGGTTTCACTGTTGGTTTGTCAGTGTTTGTTTCCGTGTCAGTGTGTGTCGCCACACGGTACTGTTTCAGTTTAGTTTCTTCACGGTTCTTTTGTTATTTTTGTATTCAGTGTTCAGTGCGTTCTTTGATTAAAGTTATGGACACTTACCACGCTGCATCTTGGTCCGATCCTTACTCCTCTTCAGACGAAGAGGAGATCTGCCGTTACAGGTATTGTGTGTGTATGGGGGTGATTCATGAATTTGCCTCAGTATTCTAATCATTTGTCTTTTGGGCTCATATTCCATGAACCTTCAGACCATAGTGTGATATGTAATGCAAACCGACCACATTTAGAGACAAGTAAGTGTGAATATCAACAGTGAAAGTTGTTTCCCACCTCAGATGTAATCAAAGGACATAATAGTGGTCAGCACAACAAATATGGAAATGCCTTTTTGTTTAGTTTCTAACACTACTAATTAAACCACACCAGCAAGTGAAGAAAAGGAGGAGGATGGAATAGTGAGAGAGAGATTATTTAACACTGGCTTTTTGCATTTGCAACGTAAAGATACAGTGGGGAGAACAAGTATTTGATACACTGCCGATTTTGCAGGTTTTCCTACTTACAAAGCATGTAGAGGTCTGTAATTTTTATCATAGGTACACTTCAACTGTGAGAGACGGAATCTAAAAACAAAAATCCAGAAAATCACATTGTATGAGTTTTAAGTAATTCATTTGCATTTTATTGCATGACACAAGTATTTGATACATCAGAAAATCAGAACTTAATATTTGGTACAGAAACCTTTGCAATTACAGAGATTATACGTTTCCTGTAGTTCTTGACCAGGTTTGCACACACTGGGATTTTGGCCCACTCCTCCATACAGACCTTCTCCAGATCCTTCAGGTTTCGGGGCTGTCGCTGGGCAATACGGACTTTCAGCTCCTTCCAAAGATTTTCTATTGGGTTCAGGTCTGTAGACTGGCTAGGTCACTCCAGGACCTTGAGATGCTTCTTACGGAGCCACCCTGGTTGTGTGTTGTTTCGTGTCGTTGTCATGCTGGAATACCCAGCCACGACCCATCTTCAATGCTCTTACTGAGGGAAAGAGGTTGTTGGCCAAGATCTCGCGATACATGGCCCCATCCATCCTCCCCTCAATACGGTGCAGTCGTCCTGTCCCCTTTGCAGAAAAGCATCCCCAAAGAATGATGTTTCCACCTCCATGCTTCATGGTCGGGATGGTGTTCTTGGGGTTGTACTCATCCTTCCTCTTCCTCCAAACACGGCGAGTGGAGTTTAGACGAAAAAGCTCTATTTTTGTCTCATCAGACCACATGGCCTTCTCCCATTCCTCCTCTGGATCCTTCAGATGGTCATTGGCAAACTTCAGACGGGCTTGGACATGCACTGGCTTGAGCAGGGGAACCTTGCGTTCGCTGAAGGATTTTAATCCTTGACGGCGTAGTGTGTTACTAATGGCTTTCTTTGAGACTGTGGTCCCAGCTCTCTTCAGGTCATTGACCAGGTTCTGCCGTGTAGTTCTGGGCTGATCCCTCACCTTTTTATGATCATTGATCCCGCACGAGGTGAGATCTTGCATGGAGCCCCAGACCGAGGGTGATTGACCGTCATCTTGATCTTCTTCCATTTTCTAATAATTGCTCCAACAGTTATTGCCTTCTCACCAAGCTGCTTGCCTATTGTCCTGTAGCCCATCCCAGCCTTGTTCAGGGCTATAATTTTATTTTCTGACACAGCTCTGGTCTTGGACATTGTGGAGAGGTTGGAGTCTGTTTGATTGAGTTTGTGGACAGGTGTCTTTTATACAGGTAACGAGTTCAAACAGGTGCAGTTAATACATGTAATGACTGGTTGGTAGGTGATCAAATACTTATGTCATGCAATAAAATGCAAATGAATTACTTAAAAATCATACAATGTGATTTTCTGGATTTTTGTTTTATTCCGTCTCTCACAGTTGAAATTGTACCTATGATAAAAATGACAGACATGCTACATGCTTTGTAAGTAGGGAAACCTGCAAAATCGGCAGTGTGTCAAATACTTGTTCTCCCCACTGTATGTTCCCATGCCAATAAAGTACTTTGGACTGAGAGAGAGATAGAGATTATAGTTTATTTCACTTGCTTTTGCATGTTTCCCATTGAATTGAGAGAGAGAGAGAGAGAGAGAGAGAGATAAAGAGTGAGAGAAAGTGAGAGAGATAAAGAGAGAGAGAGTGAGAGAGAGAGAGAGAGAGAGAGAGCTATGCAGTTGTATTTTTCATCCTCATCCGAAGTTTAGGTGTTTGTGTCTAAATTGTCAGGGGACTTTCCTTCCCCTGTCTGTGCTCTGACTACCATTGCTTTACTTAAAGGCTTCCTCTCTGTGTCTTCCACTAATGACAGGGTTAGCGTTACAAATCAGGGCATCCCCATATGTGTGGTACAAATATTAAAGTGGGCATCCTCATAATAAGTGATGAAAATATAAACATTGATCCAGACCATTATTTTCAGGTCACTCGCAAGAGACAACAACACATCATTGGAATTCTATGGACTAATGCAGTTATGCCAGTTATGGCGTTTTCTTTGGAGGCTATGCTGATAATTTGGTCGAGTAGGTATTTAGTTAGAGACCTGTTTTAAATCTGCTGTTCCAAAATCATTAAGGGCAGTGAAATGAACAACAGCCCAACTATGACACACACAAATCAACATGCTAATTGTCTTGTGTCTGACAAACAATCTATTCTACGTCTATACTATGATCATCTCAATTTGAGGTGTCAGATGATTTAAGACAGGTCTGTTGTCAAAAAGATGTCTTCACATTTTGGCTCACACCTCTCTCTGTATCTGAGTGATTTGTAGTGCAGTTATGTGAATATTGCACAGGTCATTCAGCACAGAACTAAAATCGTGCGTCATTTTCTTCAGCTCCATGTTTAAGTTATGGATCTACATATTTTAGAACATGCGGGTTCCGGTTTGCGAAGTCTCGCAAAGGGAAACTCTCAGCCCTATACTGATACGTCTGAGTATGTGTGTGTGTGTGTGTGTGTGTGTGTGTGTGTGTGTGTGTGTGTGTGTGTGTGTGTGTGTGTGTGTGTGTGTGTGTGTGTGTGTGTGTGTGTGTGTGTGTGTGTGTGTGTGTGTGTGTGTGTGTGTGTGTGTGTGTGTGTGTGTGTGTGTGTGACACGAATGACCCTGTTTGCCTGATGTATTTAGTTTGATGTCTTTCCCAGTAAAATACAGCAGCAGTATACTGCATACAACAACGTGGATGTCCCAACTTCTCTGGATCTTTCAGTAGAAGGACAAACATTTGGGTCTATGAGTTTATCCTACAATCCACCATTACAGATAGAGTATGCCATGGGCAGTTCTGATAAAATAATCTTCCACTACTCCAATGTCTGCTTGACAGATATTTTGTCAGTGGTATCTCTATTTTATTCTCTTTGGTGTTTGCTTCATTTACTTCAGTGTGGTTTCTGCATATCAGGCCTCCATATTGCGTCTGTGTGCTGGCACTGTGATTTGGTATGTACTGCACTGAGCTGTTAGAGAGAGTTGATTTAGCTGGCTCATTCCCTCACCTAGCCAGAGGGCAGGGGTTTCATGACAGATGTGATCTGCTGCAGACAGTCTGATACAGATACAAGGACATATACAGACACAGAGACACAAACACACGTACACAATCTCTTTCTGTCATGATTATAGTCACAGGTATGCGATTGTGGTTTCGGCTTTGCCTTCAATTCTTAGCTGTGATATAATAAAGAATTGGCTCAACCTTTTGCTTTATGATGGAAAAATACCTTATTCTAGAAATGAGTTCCAGGTAAAACTGCCAACATTGTTACCACAACTGTCTTTTTTACCTGAGGCAAAAAGTGTCAGAGGCCTTTCTTTTGCCTGAGTAAGTGGTTGGTGAACTGGAGTTCAGTAGTATTTGACTGAATCTTCTTGTTAATGTCTGCTGTGCGCTAATTAACGACTCTTGTTACAGTATTTGTGTTGGTTAAATTGCATGAATAAAACCTCTATCTCAACAAGCTCAAGGTCTCACTCAGAATTGTACAACAGCAGTTTCCCTCTCTTCCATTTACAACTAAGAAAGGGAAGCGCTACACAGCTATTTCCGTTGTACTGCTATTGTGACACCCTCATCTTGTCAGAGGTTTATGTGAAAAAAACATGGCTCAGACAATTTCTCCTCAGTCTCTGGTGTTATAGTCAGTGTAAGAGGGAGGCAACAACAGAGCCATTGTCAGTGATCTTATAGGTCACCAATACATGACCCTATGATTTAACTTTGAACATTTGCAGACAGTGTTACTTGACATTGAGAGATACTGTGTGAATTCTAAACTGTGCATTAGACACGTGCAAATGAGCTTAATCTAACCGGATGTGATGTTATATCTGGAGGTCTCATGGCTGACGTTAGCGCTGCAGCTACTGTAACATCATTTCCCATTTGGCATTTTTAACTTGATGTCTGCAATCAGCCAGCTGTGCCTGGAGTGTGGCAGATTGAATTAGCATCCTGAGGCATGCCCCTGCAAATGTCTACCAGTCAAATGTATTCAGAGCATTGATGTACTAGTGTCACATCAATGTTAAGGTGGTTGGTTCACACTGTGAGATAAGGGTGAGATGGTGCGAGGGAGGAGGGCAGAATGAAGGATGGGGTGAGGAAGAACGAAGGAGACACCAGTACATGTTGACAGCTCTTTGAGAAACATTACCATAATCACTTACCCTTTAGGGGAAACTTCCAGATATGATACATACTGATAATGTCACGCCTTGGTCATAGTATTTTGTGTTGTCTTATTGGGGTTTTTGTAGGAATTGGGATTGTTGTTAATTAGGGGTGTGTAGCATAGGTTTGGCTGCCTGAGGCGGTTCTCAATCAGAGTCAGGTGATTTTCGTTGTCTCTGATTGGGAACCATATTTAGGTAGCCGGGGTTTCAATGTGTATTTCGTGGGTGATTGTTCCTGTCTCTGTGTAGTGTTCACCAGATAGGCTGTAATTAGGTTTCACGTTCCGTTTGTTGTTTTGTATTTGTATAAGTTATTTCATGTATCGCGATTCATTCATTAAAAGAACATGAGTAACAACCACGCTGCATTTCGTTCCGACTCTCTTTCGACAAACGAAGAACGCCGATACAGAATCACCCACCACAAACGGACCGAGTGGCGTGGTAACAGGCAACGACAGCAGGAGCAGCAAAAGGAGGATGAATTATTCGGAGAATGGACATGGGAAGACGTGTTGGATGGCAAAGGTTGTTACACTTGGGAGGAGATACTGGCAGGAAGAGATCGCCTCACATGGGAACAGGTGGAGGCACTTAGGAGCCGACGATACGAGGGAACACGGTTGGCAAGGAAGCCCGAAAAGCAGCCCCAAAAAATTATTGGGGGGGGCTCAGGGGGCTTACAGGGAGTATGGCTATGCCAGGTAGGAGACCTGCGCAAACTCCCTGTGCTTACCGGGGGGCTAGAGAGACCGGGCAGGCACCATGTTATGCTATGGAGCGCACAGCGTTTCCAGTGCGGGTGCATAGCCCGGTGCGGTTCATACCAGCTCTTCGTATTAGCCGGGCTAGAGTGGCATCGAGCCAGGCAAGGTTGGGCAGGCTCGGTGCTCAAGAGCTCCAGTGCGCCTGCATGGTCCGGTCTATCCAGAGCCACCTCCACACACCAGTCCTCCGGTAGCAGCTCCCAGCACTAGGCTACAGTGCACCTCGCATCTCCTGCGCTACCGGAGTCTCCCGCCTGTTCAGCGCTATCAGAGCCTTCCTCCTCTACAGCGCTGCTGGAGTCTCCTGTCTGTTCAGCGCTATCAGAGCCTTTCTCCTCTCCTGCGCTACCGGAGTCTCCCGCCTGTTCAGCGCTTCTAGAGCATTCCTCCTCTACAGCGCTGCCGGAGCCTCCTGCCTGTTCAGAGCAGCCAGAGCTGCCAGTCTGCATGGAGCAGCCAGAGCTGTCAGTCTGCATGAAGCAGCCAGAGCTGTCAGTCTGCATGAAGCAGCCAGAGCTGTCAGTCTGCATGAAGCAGCCAGAGCTGTCAGTCTGCATGAAGCAGCCAGAGCTGTCAGTCTGCATGAAGCAGCCAGAGCTGTCAGTCTGTATGAAGCAGCCAGAGCTGTCAGTCTGCATGAAGCAGCCAGAGCTGTCAGTCTGCAAAGAGCTGTCAGTCTGCAAGGAGCTGCCAGTATGAAAGGAGCTGCCAGTCTGCAAGGAGCTGTCAGTCTGCAAGGAGCTGTCAGCCTGCATGGAGCAGCCAGAACTGTCAGTCTGCAAGGAGCTGCCAGTCTGCAGGGTGCTGCCAGCCTGCATGGAGCAGCCAGAGCTGTCAGTCTGCATGATGCAGCCAGAGCTGCCAGTCTGCATGGAGTAGCCAGAGCTGTCAGTCTGCATAGAGCAGCTAGATCCGCCAGTCAGCCATGATCTTCTAGATCTGCCAGTCAACCAGATTCTTCCAGATCTGCCAGTCTCTTCCAGATCTGCCAGTCAACCAGAATCTTCCAGATCCACCAGCCAGCCAGGATCTACCGGAGCCTACTACCTGCCTGAGCTTCATCTCAGTACTGGGCTTCCTCTCAGTACTGGGCTTCCTCTCAGTACTGGGCTTCCTCTCAGTACTGGGCTTTCTCTCAGTACTGGGCTTTCTCTCAGTCCCGGGCTTCCCCTCAGTCCCGAGCTGCCCCTCAGTCCCGAGCTGCCCCTCAGTCCCGAGCTGCCCCTCAGTCCCGAGCTGCCCCTCAGTCCCGAGCTTCCCCTCAGTCCCGAGCTGCCCCTCAGTCCCGAGCTGCCCCTCAGTCCCGAGCTGCCCCTCAGTCCCGAGCTGCCCCTCAGTTCAGTGGGGTTCTGGGTGAGGACTATTAGGCCATGGTCGGCGGCGAGGGTGGATTATCCCAGGACGCGTAGGGGAGGAACTATGACATTAATGGAGTTGGGTCCACATCCCGAGCTGGAGTAGGGGTGTAGCATAGGTTTGGCTGCCTGGGGCGGTTCTCAATCAGAGTCAGGTGATTCTCGTTGTCTCTGATTGGGAACCGTATTTAGGTAGCCGGGGTTTCACTGTGTATTTCGTGGGTGATTGTTCCTGTCTCTGTGTAGTGTTCACCAGATAGGCTGTAATTAGGTTTCACGTTCCGTGTTGTTGTTTTTGTATTTATTAAGTTATTTCATGTATCGTCAGTTGTTTCATTAAAGACATGAGTAACAACCACGCTGCATTTCGGTCCGACTCTTTTTCGACAAACGAAGAACGCCGTTACAGATTATGTTTTTTTATTTACAGTTTTTTCCAACTGCTTTACACACGTTTTCAAAATCTCCTAGCATGGCGTATCCAACCTCCATTGCCTGGAGAAGCGGCTATCACAGTGCAGGTGCATTTATACGGAGACTTGATTACACACAGGTGGATTGTATTTATCATCATTAGTCATTTAGGTCAACATTGGATCATTCAGAGATCCTCACTGAACTTCTGGAGAGTTTGCTGCACTGAAAGTAAAGGGGCTGAATAATTTTGCAGTACATTACTGTAATGCTAAAATAGTCATTAGATAGTTGCATACCTGTTCTAATTTCTGAAGGTTCGAATTATGGACGCCACTGTAAATCGACTCACGTTGGGCTGGACTCTCAGTCCAGCCTCTTTCATGGTCAAACTGTGGTTGATCACATGATCAACAAGTGTTGTCCTAATCTCATCAGAGATGGCTCTCCTTCCTTCTCTTTGCCCTCATCCTCTTCTTCCTCTCCCTCTTCCTCCTACTCCTCTTGCTCTCTGTCCATTGTTGACATCCATTGTTCAAAACATGTAATCTGACCTTTGACCTATTTATAGGCCTATACTACAGTAAAGCAGTGATTGGTTAGTGATCAGTTAAGCTATTACTTTTTACACATGTTAGGAGTGTGTGTGTGACCTGGTGAATAAGTGTAGCATTTTGATTGGTTGTGTTTGGAAAAGGAAAGCAAGTCACTTCCTGTTAGATTTTTGTGTTTTAGGTAGAGAATTGTGTGTAGTGTTTTGAAAAAAGTGTTTTATGTGTGTAGTTTTGCACTTTGAGTGAGAGGTTTCAAAAATTGTGTGACATGGCAAGATTATGTGTGTAAGCAGTTGGGAAAAAAAACGTAATATGCCCAGAATTATTTAAATTTGATATAAGTTGATTACTAATTAAATTAATTCAATTTTTACATTTATTCACAAAATACATTTTATAATTGAGAAGTAGAGTATTCATTTCTAGTACTGGGTAGATAAGGATCCAGAGTAATGGTTGTTTCTCTATGCAGCTAGCTACCTGTGAATCACCATCGCCAGTGAAGTTGAATACTTGCCGTTACTTTTCAGATGCAGTCTTTGTATTAACTTCAATACCCTGACAGACATGACAGGAAGGATGACCTTGCAAAGCAATCAAATCAACATTTGCTGTAAACATACTGATTAAAAGCCATTCTCTTTGAGAGAATCGTAAGATTCATATGATTTCAAACGATTTTGTCTGTGTTCACGCAATTTTCTCCTTGCTGTATTGGGTCCGATGTGCCCAGAAAGGATTCACACCCTTGACTTTTCCTCATTTTGTTGTGTTACAAGGTCAAATTAAAATGTATTTATTTGTATTTTTTGTGAAATAAAGTACTCTGTCATGTCAAACATTTGCAAAAAACACACATTGATTACAGAGTCTTTCTGGGTAAGTCTCTAAAGAGCTTTGCCCACCTGTATTGTACAATATTTGCACATTATCCCCCCCCCCAAATTCAAGCTCTGTCAAGTTTGTTATTGATCATTGCTAAACATACATTTTCAAGTATTGCTATAGATTTGCAAGACAATTTAAGTTGAACTATAACTAGGCCACTCATGAACATTCAACGTCATCTTGGTAAGCAACTCTAGTGTAACGGCGTTCGTCTGTCGAAAGAGAGTCGGACTCATGTTTTTAATGAAACTCAACGATACATGAAATAACTATAAATATATACAAAACAACAAACGGAACGTGAAAACCTATACAGCCTGTCTGGTGAACAACTAACACAGAGACAGGAACAATCACCCACGAAAACACTCACAGAATATGGCTGCCTAAATATGGTTCCCAATCAGAGACAACGAGAATCACCTGACTCTGATTGAGAACCGCCTCAGGCAGCCATAGACTACGTCGACGCCCCACAAAACCCCAAGACAAAAAACACACCACAATAACTCATGTCACACCCTAGCCTGACCAAATATATAAAGAAAACACAAAATACTAAGACCAAGGCGTGACATCTAGTGTATATTTGGCCTTGTGTTTTAGGTTATTGTCCTGCAGAAACCAGGCTGAACCAGGCTTTCTTCTACGATTTTACTGTGCTCTCTATTAAGTTTATTTTTATCCTAAAAAAAACTCACTAGTCCTTGCCAGTGAAAAGCATACCCATAACATGATGCAGCCACCACTATGCTTGAAAATATGAAGAGTGGAACTCAGTGATGTGTTGTGTTGGATTTGCCCCAATTATAATGATTTGTTTTCAGGATATAAAGTTAATTTTCTTGTCACAATTGTTTTCAGTTTTACTTCAGTGACTTATTGCAAACAGGATGCATGTTTTGGAACACTTGATTACTGTACAGGCTTCTTTCTTTTCACTCTGTCATTTAGGTTGGTATTGTTTTCGCCTTTCACAGCCATTAAACTCTGTAACTGTTTTAAAGTCACCATTAGCCTTATGGTGAAATCCCTGAGCGATTTTCTTCCTCTTCGGAAAATGAGTTAGGAAGGATGCATGTGTTTTTGTAGTGATTGGGTGTATTGATACACCATCCAAAGTGTAATTAATAACTTCACCATGCTCAAAAGGATATTTCATCTCATCTTTTTTAATGTTACCCATGTGCCAATGGGTGCCCTTCTTGCAAAGCATTGGAAAAAACCCTGGTCTTTGTGGTTGAATCTGGTTCTGAAGTTTGACTGCTCGACTGAGGGACCTTACAGATAATAGTATGTGTGGGGACAGAGATGAGGTAGGCATTAAAAAATGTCACTTATTAGTTAAGCTTTCCATAACAAAGGGGTTGAATACTTATAGACTCAAGACATTTCAGCTTTTAATTTTTAATTGATTTGTAAAAAATGTCTAAAAACATAATTCCTTTTCACATTATGGGGTATTGTGTGTAGGCCCGTGACACAAAATCGAAATTGAATACATTTTAAATTCAGGCTGTAACACAAAAAATGATGAAACATTCAATGGGTATGAATAGTTTTTGAAGGCCCTGTACATCTCTGTGTGGGTGTGACTGATCTCAGAGAAACAAACTTGCTGAAGCAAACCTACAACCATTGCTTTTCTCATCATGTCGGTATTAAGGCCAGAACATAGGAGTAGTTGGATATGCTTGTTTTTAAGAAAGGAATACAGAACAGAGCTTTCAGAGCTCCTTAATTAAAGGATAATTAGAAATTGAATTACCTGTGAATACATAGTTGAGATAGACATGACTTTGACTTGGGTGTCTATTTCAAACAACAATGTGCACAGTTGAAATCAATCCTTCATGTGCTATCATTTACATTCTGGTTGGCATACTGTAAGCAGCCTCTTATTTCAAAACATGGCGAAATGACACAATGACTACGAATAATGACGAGTGAGAAAGTTACAGACGCACAAATATCATACCTCCCCAATCATGTTAGCATCCACATTGATGTACAAGTGTTTAGAAACATATTCTATTCTTATTTACAATAAAAGTGACTCCAAACTGACACAATACAATATTTACCATTCCTTTCTTTTGGGCACAAAATCATCTGAAACACAACCAAAAGAAACAGCAAACGCATCCAAAAAGTTTGTAGAGTCTCAGGCTTGATGTAATCATTGTGTGCTAAGAATATGGGAACAAACACTAAACTTTTGACCATTTCTATGGGCTATAGTAGTAAAGGCCAAATGTAATATTTGATCAAATAATTGAAATAAAACTAAATGATCCATGGTATGATTATCTTAAAACAGTTGCATATGTTAGCTTAATAGAACAACATGTGCATTACTAATTTATAATGCAATGTAACTTCCTTATGGAATTCTGGATAATGTTAGGTGTCTAGAATTAGTGTGTGTTCTGGGCAGAGACAGTAAAAGAGGAAAGGTTGATATATATCCTCTTAGTACTAACACAAAACGCACACGCACACACACACACACACACACACACACACACACACACACACACACACACACACACACACACACACACACACACACACACACACACACACACACACACACACACACACACACACACCAGCTCAGAAAAGGAGTGAGTCACGTTAGATAACCCACTAATCCACCACATCACCATAGCAGTACAGGCTCCAGTGATGCAGCATCTCTCTATCCTACTCAGGGTCAGAAAGCATAATAATTAAATAATAATGAGTAATAATGAGTAATGCATATATGTATTCATTTGATATGTCACTCTTTTTTTTTCAATGTGACGTAAATGGGAGATATAATTAAGCAATAAGGCCCGAGGGGGTGTGGTATATGACCATTATACCACGGCTAAGGGCTGTTCTTATGCACGACGCAACACGGGGCAATAAGATGCCTTATTGCTATTATAAACTGGTTACCAACATAATTAGAGCAGTAAAAATAAATGTTTTGTCAACCCCATGGTGTACGGTCTGATATACACTATCGGTCAAAAGTTTTAGAAAACCTGCTCACTCAATTCTTAATTTTTACTATTATCTACATAGTAGAACAATAGTGAAGGCATCACAACTATGAAATAACACATATGGAATCATGTAGTAAGCAAAAAAAGTGTTAAAGAAATCCAAATATATTTTATATTTGAGATTCTTCAAATAGCCACCCTTTGCCTTGATGACAGCTTTGCACACTCTTGGCATTCTCTCAACCAGCTTCACCTGGAATGCTTTTCCAACAGTCTTGAAGGAGTTCCCACATATGCTGAGCACTTGTTGGCTGCTTTTCCCTCACTGCAGTCCAACTCATCCCAAACCATCTCAATTTGGTTGAGGTCAGGGGAATGTGGAGGCCAGGTCATCTGATGCAGCACTCTATCACTCTCCTTACTGATAAAATAACCCTTATACAGCCTGGATGTGTGTTGGGTCATTGTCCTGTTGAAAAACAAATGATAGTCCCACTAAGCCCAAACCAGATGGGATGGCGTATCGCTGCAGAATGCTGTGGTAGCCATGCTGGTTAAGTGTCTCAGACATTGTCACCAGCAAAGCACCCCCACATCATCACACCTCCTCCATGATTTACGGTGGGAAATACACATGCAGAGATCATCCATTCACCCACACCACGTCTCACAAAGACACGGCGGTTGGAACCAAACATCTCAAATTTGGACTCCAGACCAAAGGACAAATTTCCACTGGTCTAATGTCCATTGCTCGTGTTTCTTGGCCCAAGCAAGTCTCTTCTTATTATTGGTGTCCATTAGTAGTCGTTTCTTTGCAGCAATTCGACCTTGAGGCCTGATTCACACAGTCTCTAAACCTTTGATGTTCAGATGTGTCTGTTACTTGAACTCTGAAGCATTTATTTGGGCAGCAATTTCTGAGGCTGGTAACTCAAACTTATCCTCTGCAGCAGAGGTTACTCTGGGTCTTACTTTCCTGTGGCGGTCCTCATGAGAGCCAGTTTTATCATAGTGCTTGATAGGTTTTGCGACTGCACTTTAAGAAACTTTCAAAGTTCTTGAAATTCTCCATATTGCCTGACCTTCAGGTCTTAAAATAATGATGGACTGTCATTTCTCTTGGCTAATTTGAGATCTTCTTGACATAATATGGACTTGGTCTTTTACCAAATAGGGCCATCTTCTGTATACCCGCCTACCTTGTCACAACACAACTGATTGGCTCAAACGCATTAAGAAGAAAAGACATTCCATAAATGAACTTTTAAGAAGGCACACTTGTTAATTGAAATGCATTCTAGGTGTCTACCTCATGAAGCTGGTTGAGAGAATGCCAAGAGTGTGCAATGTAGAAAATATAAAAAATTAAGAAAAACCTTTGAATGAGTAGGTGTTCTAAAACTTTTCACCGGTAGTGTACCACGGCTTTCAGCCAATCAGCGTTCAGGGCTCGAACCACCCAGTTTAAAATTAAGCAACAAGGCACGAGTGGATGAGGTATATGGTCAATATACCATGGCTAAGGGCTGTTCTTAGGCACGACGCAACGCAGAGTGAGGAAGTTAAGGACACAGCCCTTAGCTGTGGCATATTGGCCATATACCACAAACCCTCAAGGTGCCTTATTGCTATTATAAACTGGTTACCAACACAATTAGACTAGTAAAAAAATGTAGGTTGTCATACCCATGGTATATGGTCTAATATTACACGGCGGTCAGCCAATCAGCATCCAGGGCTCGAACCACCCAGTTTATAATCACTTATATACTACTGGGCTGCACGCGCACCATACAAATATGAAATAGAACATTATCCGAGCTTGATTCAGGTGAATACATTTGGAACGCTGAGCCATTGACTGCCTGCCTGCACCAGATGGCAGTGTGCGAGTGGGTTTCTTTTGACAATGAAGCACTGGACTACAGACATATAATTTTGAACCTAGAAGAAGACCTATAGACAAGAGTAGGCAAGAAGGAATCGTAATGTCTAGTTGGACAGAAAAGTATGGTAAGTTACTGAGTGAGTGTCTTTGATCAAATCAAATCATGTGCCTAATACAACAGGTATTACAGTGAAATGCTTACTTACAAGCCCTTAACACTTATTTTTCCTAAAACCTAATTGTTGGTTAAGAAAGTATTTACTCAAATAAACTGAAGCAAAAAAATGAAAAAGCATTTATGTAAATACACTTATTTACATAAGTATTCAGACCCTTTGCAATGAGACTCGGAATTGAGATCAGGTGCATCCTGTTTCCATTGATCACCCTTGAGATGTTTCTACAGCTTGAATGGAGTCCGCCTGTGGTAAACACACCTGTCTATATAAGGTCTCACAGTTGACAGTGCATGTCAGAGCAAAAGCCAAGCCATGAGGTTGAAGAAATTGTCCTTAGAGCTCCGAGACAGGATTGTGTTGAGGTACAGATCTGGGGAAGGGTACCAACACATTTCTACAACATTGAAGGTCCCCAAGAAAACAGTGGCCTCCCTCATTCTTAAATGGAAAAAGTTTGGCACCACCAAGACTCTTCCTTGAGCTGGCCGCCCGGCCAAACTGAGCAATCGGGGAGAAGGGCCTTGGTCAGGGAGATGACCAAGAACCCAATGGTCACTCTGACAGAGCACTAGAGTTCTTCTGTGGAGATGGGAGAATCTTCCAGAAGAACAATAATATGCCATTTAATCTCTGCAGCACTCCACCAATCAGGCCTTTATGGTAGAGTGGCCAGATGGAAACCACTTCTCAGTAAAAGGCACATGACAGCCCGCTTGAAGTTTGCCAAAAGACACCATAAAGACTCTCAGACCATAAGAAACAAGATTCCCTGGTCTGATGAAACCAAGATTGAACTCTTTAGCCTGAATGCCAAGTGTCACGTCTTGAGGAAACTTGCAACATCCCTACGGTGAAGCATGGGGGTGGCAGCATCCTGCTGTGGGGATGTTTTTCAGCGGCAGGGACTGGAAGACTAGTCAGGATCATGGCAAAGATAAACAGAGCAAAGTAAAGAGAGATCCTTGATGAAAACCTGCTCAAGAGTGCTCAGGACCTCAGACTGGGGTGAAGGTTCAGCTTTCAACAGGATAACGACCCTAAGCACATAGCCAAGACAATGCAGGAGTGGATTTTGGACATGTCTCTGAATGTCCTTGAGTGGCCCAGCCAGAGCCCAGACTTGAACCCGATTGAACAGCTCTGGAGACCTGAAAATAGCTGTGTAGCAACGCTCCCCATCCAACCTGACAGAGCTTGAGTGGATCTGCAAAGAAGAATGTGAGAAACTCCCCAAATACAGGTGTGCCAATTTTAGAATATGGCTGTAACATAACAAAATGTGGAAAAAGTCCAGGGGTATGAATACTTTCCGAATGCACTGTATAACCCATACAATAATTAAAAAACGGGACAAAGTGAATATACTGGAAGTGCTTTCGTCCGTAGCAGTTTGTATGAATTTGAGTGGTTACATAAATAGATGTTGACAGATTGTCTGAGTCAGAGAGACTGTTGCTCTACTCCCAGGTAAGGCCATCGCTTCTGGAACCACTGAAGACCCCAGTATTTAAACAGGAAGCTTGAAGAAGATGTGTGTCAGATATGATGCCAATAAATGCATTTTGTACCTTTCATCACTTAAGCCATGTTCCCTGCATATGTTGCTGAACTATTCAACCATTTTGTTAGTGTCATTTGTCATGGCTGTCCTGTGATCACAAGAGGTCAGACCAGCTTGGCAATGGCTGACAATAACCAGACCATCTCTAACCTGCTGAGAGGAGGAGGTAACTGGTGTGGGGTTTTTGAAACCTCCACACCCTGTTGTAAATTTAAGTAGAAGAAGGCTCTTTATCCCCTTTAGTGCCAACCAAAGGAATGTCTTTGTTTCACAGACTTTCTCTGCTGAAACTAACACACTGAAACTTGGATAATGGTACAATATTTCTAACATAACAATTTGGGGAATGGTCAGTGGGGGAGCTATAGAAAACAAATCTAGTATTGCTTTTCGTGATATCATTAAAAACTGTATGGAAGAAATACTGTAATTTGAAAAGTATTTACATTACAGGAATGAAGCCTTCATCCTTAATGTTGTGCATATATGATGAAAAACGATTAAAGTGATTTTAGGAGGTATGAAAGAAAGATATCCTATAAACTGTGCATAAGTAAGTAGCCACACCCCAAGTGAGGTCAGAGAGCGTGTCAAACTGATGGAGCAATCCCCTTTTGACGAGAGTGCATAAAAAGCATTGCCAACTAAATTAACATCAGACCAGAAAACAGGAAGCAAGAGCTACATGTTTGAAATGGTTGGAACTTTGAACCTCAACACGAGGTGAAGAAATAAACTCACTTTCCTTTAGACCAGGAAAGACCAGAAGCAGCATCCCACATCTAAGTGGTTTAAATCCTAACTATCAACATGAGGAGGAAGAGGCAAGAAGCTCACCTCAGACAATCATTGGTACAGCTGTCCTAAGTCAGATATCTAGAAAAGCAAATCTAGACTATCCTACTACAGTCATCACCAATGGGAACAGTCGACATGGCTGGCTATCTACCAGAGTGAACAACAGTAGAAGGCTGGAAAGGGGAGACACTTTTCGGACAATCAGAGCCATACAGTTTGCCGCTGCAAGGCCAACAATATTCCTAAGGAGGGTTGGTTTAGACCGAACAAAGGCACTCACACGTGATTTCTTATTCCAAATGGGTGGCGGTTCGTGTGAAAATTATATGATTAATGTTACTGTGAGAATAGTTCTGAAATGTCTCGACGATAAGTGTCTTTTTCTCCCTCTCTCCCTCCATATCGTTGGGTAAAATGCCATATTGTAAAAGTCCGCTAAGGACCTTTTTATCATGTATCAAGTGTGTATGTTATCCTGTTATTATTTAGTTCGCTAGTAAATAAATAATTAAACCAATTTGTGGAGTACTGAATCATGAGCAAGGCTGCATTTTGAAGATGCATGAGGTTACGACTGTTCAGAATGATGATATGATAAGAGGTAATGATTAATAAGATGACTGTTTATCGATATATAGATATATACCTTATAGAGTTTAATTAAGGAGATGGTAACTCTTTAAACCACCTCCTCCGTGGTGCCCCTAATCCTAATGAGTTAATTATTACATTATTAATTTAATTGGAAACACTCCAATTTGCATAGCGTCCCAACAGATCCACAGATGATGCAATCTCTATTGCATTCCATATTGCCCTTTCACACCTGGACAAAAGGAACACCTATGTAAGAATGCTATTCATTGACAACAGCTCAGTGTTTAACACCACAGTGACCTCAAAGCTCATCACTAAGCTAAGGACCCTGGGACCAAACACCTCCCTCTGCAACTGGATCCTGGACTTCCTGACTGTCCTCCCCCAGACCTCAGCCACCTTAGTCATAGACTGTTCTCCCTGCTAGCTAGCGGTACCGGAGCACCAATTCTAGGTCCAAGAGGCTTCTAAACAGCTTCTACCCCCAAGCCATAAGACTACTGAACATCTTATCAAATGGCTACCCAGACTATTTGCATTGACCCCCCCAACGCCCTCTTTTACGCTGCTGCTACTCTCTGTTATTATCTATGCATAAGTCACTTTAATAACTCTACCCACATGTATATATTACCTCAATTACCTCAACCTAGGTGTGCCCGCGCACATAGACTCTGTACCGGTACCCCCTGTATATAGCCTCACTATTGTTATTTTACAGCTGCTCTTTAATTATTTGTTACTTTATTTGAATTTTTTGTGGTTGTTTTCTTAAAACTGCATTGTTGGTTAAGGGCTTTTAAGTAAGCATTTCACTGTATGGTCTACACCTGTTGTATTCGGCGCATGTGACAAATAACATTTGATTTTGATAACAATTAAATAAATAACAGTCATCAGATTAAAGTAAAGTCACAACACATTGGGCTCCCGAGTGGCGCAGCAGTCTAAGGCACAGCTTCTCAGTGCTAGAGGCGTCACTACAGACCCTGGTTCAATCCCAGGCTGATTCACAACCGGCTGTGATCGGGAGTTCCATAGGGCGGCGAACAACTGGCCCTGCGTTGTCCAGGTTAGAGCAGGGTTTGGCTGGGGAAGGCCATCATTGGAAAATAAGAATTTGTGCTTAACTGACTTGCCTGGTCAAATAAAAAAATATACATTCATATATCAAAATTCACACTCAAATATTCAAGCATTGGTTGTAATACCTGTAGTGTAATACCTGTAGTGAAAGACTGCTGTGCAAGGTATCGGGCAACAGCTTTCTTCCCAGGCATGTTTTGACAAATTGTCAGCCCTGGTCTGTCTGCATGCTGCTTTTCTAGTGATGTAACTCTTTATCTGAAATAAAACACCAAAAACATAAATGATAATTAGCCAAGTCAGTCAGTAACTTGTTTAACTAAAGTAACACTAATGTAAATGTGCACAAGCCTATTCAGCCAAATGATACCAACACAACACAGCCTATTTGCCGTGAAATCAAGAGGGGCATTTTTCTTGCCAACTTTTTCAGCCACCTCTGTATCAATAAACATGCAGGTGAACAAAGTAACGTAAACTCACTCACTTTTGTACACCGCCTTGGTCCGTACAATTGACCTTATTTTAGCGCCCCAAAAAAGTTATACTTCCAGATCAACTGTAATGTCAATACCATTATAAAGCACACTTTCTCCCCTTTCCAACAAAATAAATGACATGACACCCGCTGCCCGTTTCTGCAAGATTGAAGAAGGCAATGAGCTCCGTCTGGTCTTTTTTTTAAATGGCGGGTGGGGAAGCGAAACTAATGCGTGATCGTGAGATGTGTGGGAAAACTGCTTTTTTCTGTCCAACTTATCACCTTATCGCATCAGGAGTCGCTGGTGCGCGATGAGACAAGGATATCCCTACCGGCCAAGCCCTCCCTAACCCAGATGACGCTAAGCCAATTGTGCATCACCCCATGGACCCCCCGGTCGCAGCCGGCTGTGACAGAGGCTGGGCTCAAACCCAGAGTCTTGGTGGCACAGCTAGCACTGCGATGCAGTGCCCTAGACCACTGCGCCACCCGGGAGGCCTAAGTTTACATTAGTTTGACAAAAAGTGTAATCAGTATTATAGCAGGCAAATATAGCTAACGTTACAGTTGTTGTTTTCTAGGAACCTAGCTACAGTCCACTTAGCTAGCTAAATGTAAATGTAAATGTACAGAGGTGATCTCAGACTAATGGTGGGAGTTAGGTAATGTTAGCTAACTTTCCTCCAGCAGTTTCCATCTAGCTAGCTAGCTAATGACATTTTATAAACTTTATCAATCAGATGGATAACTTAGCAAAGATAGCTCTTCATTTTCCCCTCGCATGTGAAACCTGCCTAATACAGCTTGCCAGTTGCTAGAAAAGTAACGGTAGCTAACTCCGTTCCATACATACAGTATGTGGGCAACCGCAGCATTCAAACGGCTGCAATGAAAACCAATTGGACTGTAGCGACTGTGTTGGTATCAAAATCCAGGGTATGAACTAAGTTTCAATTCAGCGTTGATTGACTTGGCAATAGACCAATAGTATTGGAGAAAATGTTAAAAAACTGACCCAGCTGACACTGTACGATAAAGTGTGATGTGTCACGACAGCCTCTTTGTGCCGTACAGCCTCTTTCCACCAGGTGTAGCGCTTGTCGCTCAGATTAAAAACAAGAAATGATCAATGGTGAGAGTAATGTTGAGGGTAAAGTGAATTACTTGTGAGTTCATCAATAGTTAATTCAATCAATTGTATATTTTTTGCGCAATCACTGCGAGCCATCAGGACTCTCAAAAAACATGATAGCCACAGTTGAATTAGGAAGATACATTTAGCGCAGTACAAGTAAAACTAAATGCATGCTCTTCAACCGATCGCTGCCTGCACCTGTCCGCCTGTCCAACATGACTACTCTGGACGGCTCTGACTTAGAATATGTGGACAACTACAAATACCTAGGTGTTTGGTTAGACTGTAAACTCTCCTTCCAGACTCACATCAAGCATCTCTAATCCAAAGTTAAATCTAGAATTGGCTTCATATTTCGCAACAAAGCATCCTTCACTTATGCTGCCAAACATACCCTTGTAAAATTGACCATCCTACCAATCCTCGAATAACCTACTCAATAAATTGGATGCAGTCTATCACAGTGCCATCCGTTTTGTCACCAAAGCCCCATATACTTCCCACCACTGTGACCTGTACGCCATCGTTGGCTGGCCCTCGCTTCATACTCGTCGCCGAACCCACTGACTCCAGGTCATCTACAAGACCCTGCTAGGTAAAGTCCCCCCTTATCTCAGCTCGCTGGTCACCATAGCAGCACCCATCTGTAGCATGCGTTCCAGCAGGTATATCTCTCTGGTCACCCCCAAAACTAATTCTTCCTTTGGCCGCCTCTCCTTCCAGTTCTCTGCTGCCAATGACTGGAACGAACTACAAAAATCTCTGAAACTGGAAACACTTATCTCCCTCACTAGCTTTAAGCACCAGCTGTCAGAGCAGCTCACAGATTACTGCACCTGTACATAGCCCATCTATAATTTAGCCCAAACAACTACCTCTTTCCCTGCTGTATTAATTTATTTAGCTCCTTTGCCACTCATTATTTCTATCTCTACTTTGCACATTCTTCTAATGCAAATCAACCTTTCTAGTGTTTTACATGCTGTATTGTATTTACTTTGCCACCATGGCCTTTTTTTGCCTTTACCTCCCTTATCTCACCTCACTTGGTCACATTGTATATAGACTTGTTTATACTGTATTATTGACTGTATGTTTGTTTTACTCCATGTGTAACTCTGTGTTGTTGTATGTGTCGAACTGCTTTGCTTTATCTTGGCCAGGTCGCAATTGTAAATGAGAACTTGTTCTCAACTTGCCTACCTGGTTAAATAAAGGTGAAATAAATAAAAAATAAACAAATTCTATAAACTCTTTACAGTGTTTTATTTACATCTTAGTTGGACATCTTAGTTGATTAGATGGACAATTTGGATGAAAAAAGTTGTTTCCCCCTTTCACTATGATGCAGTAGCTTTCTCTTCATATTACAGTTGACCTGGAAGTATTACATTTTTGGGGAGCTAAAATAAGGTCAAAGGTACAGAACAGCGCAATGTACAAAAGTGTGTTAGTTACCGTTAGCATGAATAAGTCAAATGCCAGCATTGCCAAGTTCATGCCTTCTACCAACAAATATCATATACCTGTTATGCTGGTGAATGAGGACCCAAAAGCGACTTAACGAAAACAGAGTCTTTATTCCAGTATATGACAAAAGTGATAATCCTGGAACTTATCAAGGAGAAAACAAAACAGGAAAACTAAATCCACTCGTCAGTAGCGAGGACTGACTGGAGACTCGACCATAGACTGCAGGTTGCTTCGGGAAGGCACCGACCGTAGCAGACTAAGACACCTGCTCACACGCAGCATCTGAAGAAGATAAAACACGACAGGGCGAGACAAGGACACAGAACAGCGAACATCATACAAGGATCCGACAAGGACAGAAGCGGAAAACAGAGGGAGAAATAGTGGCTCTAATCAGAGGGCAAAATAGGGGACAGGTGTGAAAAGAGTAAATGAGGTAGTAGGAGAATGAGGAACAGCTGGGAGCAGGAACGGAATGATAGGGAGAGAGAGCGGGAGAGGGAGAGAGGGAGGGGAAGAGAGGGATAGAAAGAGGGAAAGAACCTAATAAGACCAGCAGAGGGAAACGAATAGAAGGGAAGCACAGAGACAAGACATGATAACCAATGACAAAACATGACAGTACCCCCCCACTCACCGACCGCCTCCTGGCGCACTCGAGGAGGAACCCTGGCGGCATCGGAGGAAATCATCAATCAACGAACGGTCCAGCACGTCCCGAGATGGGACCCAACTCCTCTCCTCAGGACCGTAACCCTCCCAATCCACTAAGTACTGGTGACCACGTCCCGAGAACGCATGTCTATGATCTTTCGTACCTTGTAAATAGGTGCGCCCGACAAGGACGGGGGGGAGGGAAGACGAACAGGGGCGCGAAGAAAGGGCTTGACACAGGAGACATGGAAGACAGGGTGGACGCGACGAAGAAACGGCGCGTGTCACGCTCCTGAGTCGGCCACCAAAAGCGCTGGCGAATAGACGCAAGAGTGCCTCGAACACCGGGATGACCAGCTAACTTGGCAGAGTGAGCCCACTGAAGAACAGCCAGACGAGTGGAAACAGGAACGAAAAGGAGGTTACTAGGACAAGCGCGCGGCGACGCAGTGTGCGTGAGTGCTTGCTTAACCTGTCTTTCAATTCCCCAGACTGTTAACCCGACAACACGCCCATAAGGAAGAATCCCCTCGGGATCAGTAGAAGCCACAGAAGAACTAAACAGACGGGATAAGGCATCAGGCTTGGTGTTCTTGCTACCCGGACGGTAAGAAATCACAAACTCGAAACGAGCGAAAAACAACGCCCAACGAGCTTGACGGGCATTAAGTCGTTTGGCAGAACGGATGTACTCAAGGTTCTTATGGTCTGTCCAAACGACAAAAGGAACGGTCGCCCCCTCCAACCACTGTCGCCATTCGCCTAGGGCTAAGCGGATGGCGAGCAGTTCACGGTTACCCACATCATAGTTGCGCTCAGATGGCGACAGGCGATGAGAAAAATAAGCGCAAGGATGAACCTTATCGTCAGACTGGAAGCGCTGGGATAGAATGGCTCCCACGCCTACCTCTGAAGCGTCAACCTCGACAATGAATTGTCTAGTGACGTCAGGAGTAACGAGGATAGGAGCGGACGTAAAGCGTTCTTTTAGAAGATCAAAAGCTCCTAGGCGGAACCGGACCATAAAACACGTCTTGCAGAAGTAAGAGCTGTGAGAGGGCAGCAACTTGACCAGGAAATTACGAATGAAACGCCGATAGAAGTGGCGAAACCTAAAAGCGCTGCAACTCGACCGTGACCTTGGAACGGGCCAATCACCCAGCTTGGACCTTCGCCGGAATCCATCTGAATGCCTTCAGCGGAAATAACGGAACCGAGAAAAGTAACGGAGGAGACATAGAAAAGAGCACTTCTCAGCCTTTACGTAGAGACAATTCTCTAGGCGCTGTAGAACACGTCGAACGTGCTGAACATGAATCTCGAGTAGCGGTGAAAAAAATCAGGATATCGTCAAGATAGACAAAAACAAAGATGTTTCAGCATGTCTCTCAGAACATCATTAACTAATGCCTGAAAAACAGCTGGCGCATTGGCGGAACCAAACGGCAGAACCCGGTACTCAAAATGCCCTAACGGGTGTTAAGCGCCGTTTTCCCTGGTCCCCCTCTCTGATGCACGAGATGGTAAGCGTTACGAAGGAATCCAACTTAGTAAAGCACCTGGCTCCTGCAGAATCTCGAAGGCTGATGACATAGGGGAAGCGGATAACGATTCTTAACCGTTATGTCATTCAGCCCTCGATAATCACGCAGGGGCGCAGAGTACCGTCCTTCTTCTTAACAAAGAACCCCGCCCCGGCCGGAGAGAAGAAGGCACTACTTGGTACGGCGTCAAGAGACACAGACAAATAATCCTCGAAGCCTTACGTTCGGGAGCCGACAGAGAGTATAGTCTACCTCGAGGAGGAGTGGTCCCCGGAAGGAGATCAATACTACAATCATACGACCGGTGAGGAGGAAGGGAGTTGGCTCGGGACCGACTGAAGACCGTGCGCAGATCATGATATTCCTCCGGCACTCCTGTCAAATCGCCAGGTTCCTCCTGAGAAGTAGGGACAGAAGAAAGCGGGAGGGATGGCAGACATTAAACACTTCACATGACAAGAAACGTTCCAGGATAGGATAGAATTACTAGACCAATTAATAGAAGGATTATGACATACTAGCCAGGGATGACCCAAAACAACAGGTGTAAACGGTGAACGGAAAATCAAAAAAGAAATAGTCTCACTGTGGTTACCAGATACTGTGAGAGTTAAAGGTAGTGTCTCAAATTTGATACTGGGAAGATGACTACCATCTAAGGCAAACATGGGCGTAGGCTTGTCTAACGGTCTGAAAGGAATGTTATGTTTCCGAACCCATGCTTCGTCCATGAAACAACCCTCAGCCCCAGAGTCAATCAAGGCACTGCATGTAGCACCCGAACCGGTCCAGCGTAGATGGACCGACATAGTAGTACAAGATCTAGATGAAGAGACCTGAGTAGTAGCGCTCACCAGTAGCCCTCCGCTTACTGATGGGCTCTGGCCTCTTACTGGACATGAATTAACAAAATGTCCAGCAACTCCGCAATAGAGGCACAGGCGGTTGGTGATCCTCCGTTCCCTCTCCTTAGTCGAGATGCGAATCCCTCCCAGCTGCATGGGCTCAGTCTCAAAGCCAGAGGAGGGAGATGGTTGCGATGCGGAGCAGGGAAACACCGTTGATGCGAGCTCTCTTCCACGAGCCCGGTGACGAAGATCTACCCGTCGTTCTATGCGGATGGCGAGAGCAATCAAAGAGTCCACATCTGAAGGAACCTCCCGGGAGAGAATCTCATCCTTAACCACTGCGTGGAGTCCCTCCAGAAAACGAGCGAGCAGCGCCGGCTCGTTCCACTCACTAGAGGCAGCAAGAGTGCGAAACTCAATAGAATAATCCGTTATGGACCGTTCACCTTGGCATAAGGAAGCCAGGGCCCTAGAAGCCTCCCTACCAAAAACTGAACGGTCAAAAACCCGAATCATCTCCTCTTTAAAGTTCTGGAACTTGTTAGAGCAATCAGCCCTTGCCTCCCAGATAGCTGTGCCCCATTCTCGAGCCCGGCCAGTAAGGAGTGAAATGGCGTAAGCAACCCGAGCTCTCTCTCTAGAGTATGTGTTGGGTTGGAGAGAGAACACAATCTCACACTGCGTGAGAAAGGAGCGGCACTCAGTGGGCTGCCCGGAGTAGCAAGGTGGGTTATTAACCCTAGGTTCTGGAGGCTCGGCAGGCCAGGAAGTAACAGGTGGCACGAGACGTAGACTCTGGAACTGTCAG